>NC_081405.1:129085430-129389180 GCF_030272615.1 Cryptomeria japonica | reverse complement strand
TTTTGGAGATGAAGAGCGGGCAAGCATAGGACTTCACTCAAACCATCAAGGAAGTTCAAGAGCAAGTTAAGAAGGCCATCCTTGAATCCACTCAAAAACTAAAGGCCAAAGTGGATGAGAGAAGGAGAGAAGTTCAGTACAAGGTGGGTGACTATGTGATGGTACATTTGAGCAACGCCAGGATGCAAAGTGGTAAGCCTACCAAACTACAGATGAAGAGAGTAGGACCTTGTCAAATTCTGGAAAAATATGGTGAGAATGCCTATAAGGTTGATTTACCTTTAGACTTAGCCATTTCACCAATCTTTAATGTTGCTGATCTGGTAATGTACAAAGGAGAGATAGCAGGGCAAACTAAGAACCAAGCTAAGGTATTACAAGACTTGGATGTAAATACCTTACCTCAAGTGAAGAAGCCTAAAGTAGAGGAGATCTTGGAATCAAGAGTGAAGAAGTCCACCAGACACTAGGTCTACATGGAGCACTTAGTGAAATGGGTAGATCAACCAGTCTCTGAAGCTACATGGGTGGAGGAGAGCAGGTTCAAGACACTTGGAATAGACCCGACTCTCATCTCTTCTTCTATTTCTTAGTTGTGTGCAGAGGGGGAGTATGGTGTAGGAGCACCCTCCCAAACTCTTTCTCTTTCTTTTTTTTGTTTGTGTTATGCTTCTTTAGAAGCCATTGTACATGAATAAGAGCCATGAGCTCATGTGTGCTAGACTAGGTCCTAGTTTTAGGTCCTTAGTGTTTTTGTTGTGATTTCTTGTGCAGGAGAGGTTGAGTGTGCCTGGAATGTGTGTTAGGCCTTATTGGCATGTTGATGTCCTTAGGATACCCCAAAATAGGCTTAAGAGTCATGAAAAGCAACAATGACAAAGTTGCTCAAAAGATGCAAAAGTTGCGTGACAACTTTTAAAAGTTGTCAAGCAACTTTTCCACCCAAAGTGGTCATAGACCCTTGTTGTGTGTGGAGAGCCCTAATTTTGGCACACCAACCAAGGTATGGGTAGTATAAGTATTTAAAAACCCTAAATTAATGGGTTGGATGTCAAACATTGTACGACCCTAGCAAAAAGACCAGACTGAGACTGTGAAACTGTTACCAATTAGTTTGAATGAAGCAACCAAGCAAGTTAATGGATTGAGATACATCCAAAACTATGTAGAATGTCTTTCATGGTGTAAATAATTTCATTTCAAGAGATTATTTTAGGTGTTTATTTGCAGATTGAGTGTGTTTGTAAATAGTTTGTAAATTGTCTTCTTACTGTCCAGTTTTGGACAAGATTGTGTAAATGACTGCATAACTCCATTCCCCATTGTGGAACCACCATGAAACCATGGGGAATGAGAGTTAAGACCTTGTACCATAATAAAAAACAAGAAGGGCCCTTGAAAATTTAGGGAGGCCATCAAGAGACCCAATCCTAGGCGAGACTGAACAATGCTCGACTAGGAGAGGTTAAGTTGCAGAGGTCTTGGAGAGCAAGGTTGGATAGAGGAAAGTACACCCTTTGGAGGAGGTGTAGAGGAGTATTTGAAGCATAATTGGTGTGAAGGAGGAGCTTCCACCAATCTAGACAAGGTGGATAAAACACAAAACACTCACTGTGACCCAGGCAGACCACAAAACCCTCACAAAACCCTTAAAAACCCCAAAATCCACCCAAGGCACTGTACAGCCACTTGGAGGCCCAAAACCTAGAAAATCCTTGAGCCCTTGCCAATTTAATGGTAGTATATTTTGGGAGTTTGGGTTGTGTATGCATCGTTTGTGAGAGAAAGCCCTAAAGGACCGGGTAGGAGGCCTAATTGGTCCTAATCCTTGTAGCCCTGTTTTGTAAGCAAAAACACAAAATAGTGAAATCGGTAGAAAGGATGAAGGTAGAAACTTCTTGGGGGCACATGGAGGGATGTAAAACATGGTTTAAGACCTGATTTAACCTTGCTAAGACCTTGGAAGGTGTGGAACAAGCCTTATCCCTTATTAGCCATAGTAAGAGATTTTGAGTCTCATGAGTAGGTGAGACCTTAGAAGCAACATAGCAACTCATTGGTGGGTGGATTGGGCAAGGTCAGGGGATTCCTCAAGCAAAGGAAGTCCTAGAGACCCTAGGGTGTGAGGAGAACACCAGGTGATCCAAGGAAAGGATCCAAGAGCATAGACTAGGCTAGTCTATCCCAAGCACCAACCCATCACCTTGCTAAGCACTTCATGACTCCCTCTAAACCTGCTAACAGGTGAGTTGCATAATCAACTTCTAAGGTTTTTCCTTTTTCCTTTATCTTTTCCTATTTAAAAACTTAGGGGGTGAAATTTTGACTTTTGCATTTATTTTGTAGCCTTTGACAATATAAACTGACATAGTAATTTTTTTTTGACTTGAGACAAAGTCTACATCTCAAAATAATAGAAAATAAATATCAATTCAAAATATGCAATGTATAAGCTCCACTAAATAATATCAATTAAATTTTAAATTGCATAGTTGGCAATGGAATAGCAAGCCCAAACGAAGTGTACAAACCCAAATCAAGTACGTAAAATATGGGATAATATATTTAGGCTTGTGGTTTTAATTTTTTAATGCTCTTTCTTTTTTCATTTTTAAGTTTTGAAAATTTATTAGGTGGATGCCACTGCTTTACTCAAGGAATTTTTTTTTGGAGTGGGATGTCTTAATTCTAGGTAAATCACAAGTGTTGTAGGTCATTATGTTCCAATATATTCTATATTTTAAGTTCTTTTTGGTCAAGTTTTGGAATGTTATGACTGACAATCAACTACCAGGATTGTCTGTGGGTTGTAGAAATGCAGAGAAGTTGTAGTCATTGAAGTTGATGTGTTTGGTGAGGTTGACATGAATAATTACAAATGGGACTTGGTATGTACATGCGCCTAATATTTTAGATTGTTTTCATGATCAATTTGTGAGACTACCATGCTTTGTTCTATGTGTTTCTTGTGTATATCCTTCCTTTTTCTATGATGAATTTTTAAAAAACAATTTTATATATTTGGGGTCTTTAACCATTATGTCAACCGTTGCTTTGAATATAAATGAACTACAATAAAAATTGAGATTGACAATTTAAATTATTTGTGTAATAATTTATTACATTGTAATATTCTTTCTCTTCTCTCTACAAAAAATATCCTCACACATCCATTTTGTCTAACAAACTGACTCAAAACTCTTTAAAAGAACATTTCTCATATTGATTTTCTCGAATCCTTTTTATGATTTTTTATAATTTTATTTCTTTCCCATAATGGCAGGAACTAGATACCCAATGATAAAGAATATCCATTCTTATAACTAGGAGTAACAATTATAATATATTCTCCCACTATTTAGTGTACATTATCTATCTGAAGGCCATACCTAAGATAAATGTAGTAGACAAGCAATAAATATAGTTAAAAGAATGAAATATATAATTGTTTAAAAATTTAAGCAAGCTCTTGAAAAAGCAATGAAAATAGTTAAAAGGATGAAATATAGGATTGTTTAAAAATTTAAGAAAATTATTGAAGAAGAAAGAATAAGAAGTATAAAGGATTTAACATTATGTTTCACTCAGTGTATTGATATACCAATGAAGAAAAAATAAAAGACCTAAAATGAATGAATTAGACAGGCTAAAATCAGAGTTGAGTCATACCAATAATAAAAATTGGACCCAAATTATTGACATAGACCCTAGATTGAAAGTCATTCCACAAGGAAAAAATGCAGATGCCATGATGCTCCAATATCCCTTATTTAGTTGCAAATTTATTTTTCTTTAATAGTGGTGCATCCATACATTGAATTCTAGACGCTTGAGAATGAATCCACTACTCCATATCTAGCCCTGTGTATTTTATGTTTTATAATGGAGGTCTACTATCAAAGCCTGCATTGTTTTGATATTATGATTCAAGAGATTTATATTGTACCTATAGTGGAACATTAAGCCTATCTAGTAGACCCTCTTGGTTGTGTTGGAAACCTATGTGAAACACATGAATTAATTGAATAGGTGCCTCTACAACCTACTTGTTTGGGGGGATTTTCTTAGTGCATGTAGAGTTTGTTGTAACATAAAGCTGGGCAAGCTTTCCATAGAGTGTCTTTTTACATTAGCACCTAAAACACTTGGGTATTATGTACTGCTTTTAAATATTTATGTAGAAGATAATAGTTGGGGTTATGCCCCAATAATATGTAAGTTGATGCATGCGAGGGGATTGAAAAAGAAATTACAATGCAGTGTGGTTGAGTTAAAGAGAAGAGTTCATTTTTTTCTTGTCGATGACAAATCACACCCACAATTTGATGAAATCTATGCAAAGTTGGACAGACCAAAGACTAACTAGGGAAGAAAGTTATGTACCATAATTTCCATACATAGAAGAATTGCATATCTAAAAATTCACAATCCATAAAAAATAGGTTGGATAGTAACTACCCAGATCCATCCCCCATCTTTCATCTTCCATGATTGAATTGTCAAAGTTTTCATCATGGTGCACATATCATCCAATGAGAGCTATTGTCACATCAGGATGGATCAAAATGGTTATGATACTATCTTGGACAACTAGATCAAACTAGAATTCAATTGAAAACTACCCTTCTAATAGCCTTCTAATTATTGGTCGATCTACAACTAAGCCATTTGTGGCTCTAATAGTGATTTGTCACATGAGCGAGGAAAATTTGTTCTAGGTTATCATGGAATTTTTTAAGAGATTTAAAGATCTCTTTATTTATTAATTATAGTTAATGAAAGAAACTGAATGAATTAGAACTATCCTCGCAAGGCTATTAGCCCAAATGGACAATTCCATTTATTGGATTTGTAGCTTGTATTTGATATGAGAATGCACCGTTCTCATGATATCAATAGTGTTTCCTCTCCAAAGTGGAAAATTTTGAGTGCTACAAATTTCTACATTCTTGGTTTACATTTTTTATGCCTTTTAATTTGTGATTTAATAGTTTAATGAAAATTAGTTGGAAAAATGTAGCTGGATTCTTGTGACTACTTAATTATCTTTAAACAATATAGACAACTTGCCTCCTGACAGGGCTTTGCAAGGGTATGATTTAGACAAGTAGTTGATTAGTAAAATACATAATCTTGTTGGTTTGAATGAGGAATTTCCTAATGATATACCTGGTAAGGTTATTGAGAATTTTGATCAATTTGTGGTTGGGTTCCAAAAAGTAGATAGTATTCAGTCGTCTAAGAATCCTTTTTTTTGTTTTATCACTATAGCATCTTGATTTGAGAGATGTTGGGATTGAGGTTGGTGTGGGTTCTTGTCCTATATCTAAAAATTATTTGTCTCTTTCTTCCCCCTTACTGTCTCCTTCTAGGCAAGGCTGAAAGTCAATTTTAAAAAACAATAATAGGAAATTGCAACTAGAATCCAATCTACTTTGTTCTCATCAGGGGGATCTTCTCAAAAAAGGAAGTTTAGTACTCCAATGATTAGATCTACTGCAAGTGTAATTTTTTAGGTGGAGTTTACTGTAGAGTGTCCTTATCCCACAATAAAACTCATAAAAAGAGGGGAGGTGAGGTCTTCCCTTGAGCACAATGAGGGTCATTTTGTGGAATGATAGGGGCTTGAATGCCCCTAAAAAATGATGCTTAATTAGGTGTCAATTATATGTGTTAGGGTTTGATATAGCTGTGTTGCAGGAGACTAAACTTTCTTTTGTTATAGCTGCTTCTCTTTTTGGTTCTTGGAAAATGTGGAGGCATCATTTCCTTCCATCGACTAGTGTGTTTGGTAGACTTGTTCTTTGGAAAGATAAGGTATTTGATGTGATGTTGATATCTTTTGATTCTAATTGGATGTTAATGCTTGTCAAAACTAGGATATCTGATTGTAAATTTTGGCTTTTTAATGTGTATGGTCATGTGGGCTATTAGGACAAGAATCATCTTTGGGATTAATTATCTCTGGTTTCTCACCCTTTGAGTAGGGAGTTGAGGGTTTTTAAGGAGCATTTTAAAGATATCTTGGATCTATCTAAGCAAATGGGTGGTATTATTCCTCCTAAGCGAGTGATAGATGAGTTTAATGCTTTTGTGAGTTCTTACTATCTTTTGGATTGCGTTCCTAAGTAGGGCTCTTTCACTTGGACCAATAAAAGACCAAGGTTTCATCAGACTGCTGAGAGACTTGATAGGTTTCTTATTTTGGATAACTGGCTAGTTGGGGGTATGAATGTCTTTGCTTCTATCTTATCTAACCCTAGGTCGGATCATTTTCCTATCCAGTTTATGATTCTTGAAGATAGGGCTCTTATAAAAGCTCCATTTAAGCTTGAGCCTATGTGGTTTTGAGATGTTTCATTTATTCCAATGCTTAAGTTTTGGTGGGAAAATGCCCCTTTTTTGTAGGATCTAGGATGTTTCAAATGGTTAAAAAGCCTCAGTTTAAAAAATCCAAAATCAAAGAGTGGAATACCTTGCATTTTAAGAATGTCTTTTAGGAAAAGTTAAGGTTGGGAAAGGATCTGGCTGCATTGAATGATGTCATTATTAAACAGGGAATGGATGCTTCTTCTTTTCAATTGTAGAAGGACCTATCTTTTGAACTAGATGAAGTTCTTCTTTGTGAGGAAATTTATTGGAAGTATAAATCTAGGGAATTATGGTTGAAGGAGGGAGATATGAATACTAGATTTTTTCATGATTCTACAAAGTAGTGAAGGAAGAGGAATTGGATTGCTTCTATTCAAGATGCTAATGGTCGGGTGCTAGAGGATAGGAATGAAATTAATCTTGAGACTATCAATTTATTGCTTCGAGTGACAACTTGTTGGATGTTGTTCGACAACATGTTTCAAAGAAAGATAATAAAATGTTGATGGATTTATTTTCTTTAAAATAATTAAGGGAGGTTATTTTCTCAATGGCCCCTGACAAGGCTCCTGGTCATGATGGTTTTATAGCCATGTTCTTTCATAAATGTTGGGAATTTTTGGGAATTGATATTCTTTTATCTTTGGAAGAGTCTAGAAGGAATGGGTTTATTCTTAGAGAACTTAATAATAATTTAATTGCCATCAATCCAAAAGTGGATAATCCTTATACTTTTGCTTATTTCAGACCTATTTCTTTGCACAACACTCTTTACAAGATATTTACTAAGTCTATCTCTAGGCGGTTGGCTCTCCTAATCCCAAAGATTGTGTTGAATAAGCAAGGGGCTCTTGTTCCTGGTAGGGAGACTCTGGAGGGTGCCATTCTTGCTCATGAAGTCTTGAATTTTGTGGCATCTAAGAGGGCTCCTTATATGGTATTAAATTTAGATATGATGAAGGCATATGATAGGGTGAATTGGGATTTCTTAATTGCAATCCTTAAATGGTTTGGGTTTTATGGGAAGTGGGTTAGGTGGATCTCTTCTTGTATATCTACTGTGAGGTTTTCAGTTCTTGTAAATGAGTCCCCTTGTGGTTTTTTTTTCATCTTATAGGGGTGTGAGGCAAGGTGATCCTTTGCCACCTTTCTTGTTTATCCTAATGGTTGAGGGTCTCAGTAGAGCTATTAGGGCTACATCTTCCTTGGGAAATTGGAAAGGTATTTCTATAGAAAATGTTGAAACCCCTTATACTCATTGTTATTTGCAAATGATATGTTATTATTTTCTCAATCTTCTATTAGGGAATCAAAGGTTATTAAATCTATTATTGATGAGTATGTTCATGCATCTAGTCAACTAGTCAATGCTAATAAATCCAAAATTTTCTTTATGAATGTAACCCCCCTTGGGTAGCATAGATTAATTAGATTTTGGGGATTTTCAGTTGGATATTTTCCTTGTAAATACTTAGGTATCCTATTTTTCTCGGGAAGTGAGAAATGTTAGTTTTAGGATAGGATTGACTCTCTGATATCTACTAGGATCTCTACTTGGAAACATAAGTGGTTATCTTTTACAGATAAGATTTTGATAATTAAATCAATGCTTAATACGATTCCAATCTATTTCATGTCAGTATTGAAGCTTCCTAAGAAATTTTCAAGTTATCTTTAGAAAATTTTGCGATCTTCTCTATGGAATGATAATGTGACTAGTAGAGTTAGGATCCCCCTTTTAGCTTGGAGTAAGGTTTGTTTGCCTAAACCTTTTGGGGGTGTGTGTATTCATGATTTGGAATGTCAAAACAAGACTTTGGGAGTTAAATTAGTTTTGAAGTTATATCAAAATCCCAATTAAAAATGGGGTAAACTTATGTTTGCCAAGTATTTGAATAGGACTGATTAGGAAAGAATATTTAATGCATCTTTTTACCTCAAGGATCCAAGATCTGAAATTTTTTGTCTTCATGTAGAGATGTGATATTGCCCCATTTGTCTTGGTTGGTTCATAATGGTCGTAAGGCCCATTTATGGGATGATGCTTGGAATGTACATTCTCCTTTGTGTCATGTTCGAGTTTGGGATGGTTTGCAGGAAAGGTTGTAAGCAATATGGGGTCCTTATGAAGCTGACTATCTTTTTTGTGGATTCCTCAAGTCTTATACCCCAAGCTAGATGGAAATCAATTGATTTCATTCCTTTCTCTTAGGAGTTGAAGGATACTTATTATTATGAGATGTCCAAAAAGGTGATTGTTTTTTTTTTGGGAAGGAGGATGAGTTGATTTAGATCAAAGCTAAGAGTGGGGGTTATACTATGAAGGATGGGTATGCTTCACTTGTTGACACTTCTTGTCTTCCTAGGTTTCTTGTGAAGTTGTTTTTGGGTCCTTCTTGTCTCCCTAAGGCTGGTGCTTTTTCTTGACTGGCATATCATGATAGAGTGTTAACCGGTTTATGTTTGGATAGATTGGGTATTACTGTAGTATCTACTTGTTCTCTATGTGGTCACTTCATGGAATGTTTTGATCATTTGTTTTTGCATTGTACTTTTTCCAAGGATTGTTGGTATTGGATTCTCTCCAAACTTGGTTGGTCTGCTCCCATTTGTGCTTCATTTAGTCACAGTTTTTGAGTTGGCTTTCATTGTTCTTTGATTCTATGTTGGTCTGTTTGCGGGAGGTTAGTCCTTATTTGGTGGTGTGAAATATATGGTTGGAAATAAATAACCGAGTTTTTAAGAAGAGGTCTTCCTCCATTGTTGATGTTATTTATAGAATTGAAAAAATCCATTTCTGAGGTGGTGTTGAGTTATTTGTATAAAATTTTATCTCATCTCAAATCCTTTTCTTCTTGGGATGATAAAATGCTTTGAATTTGGCAACTATTGCATCCCCTGACTCAACATGGTTCTATTCACATGAATTCAAATAAGTTAATGAGGGTGTAGGCTAAATGGACCCCTCCACCTTCTAGGATATTCAAGTTAAATTATGATGGTGCATCTTAGGGTAATCCAGGTGCATTAGGGATTGGGGCTATTATATCTGATTCCTCTGGTAATTTTTTTTTGGCTACGTATAAGATGGTATCAGTTGGGTCTAACAATAAGGCATAATTGGAAGCTTTATGCTCAGGGTTGGATTTGGTTATTTCCCTTAAAATTGATGACATTATTATAGAAGGTGATTCCATGTTGGTTTTTCATGCCTTGGTTAATAAACATTTGCATTGTTGGCAATTACAATATCTCGTAGATAATATTTTGTTGAAACTCAGTCAGTTTCATTCTTATCAATTTGCTCATTGCTATTGTGAAGCTAACTTGGTTGCAAATTTTTTGGCTAATGAGGCTATTAATGATAAGGTGGAATATCAAGAAGTGGCAGGTTCTTCTTTGCCTCCATTGATTCCATAGACCTTTTGATGTGTCTAATGATTATATTGTAGCATTTTTTAATCTTTACACTTGATTAATTTTTGATTGATGGAATTCTATTTAAGGGTATATGTCCCACAATATTCTATTATTAATTTGGTTGAGCATTTATGGTAACTTTCTAGGTTGTGATAGCATTTATCATGGGCTGCCACCTTTGTTTTGGCACTATTTATTTGGTAAATATTGTACTATTCAATGTGCCCTCAAATGATGGTTCAATCAAGTATTTATCATGAGTCGGCCTTTGGTAGATGACATCACACTCAAATTTAAATGATTTATCATTATCGACTATGGTTCTATGCCTTTTGTGGTACATGTATATTATTGGATATAGTGCTTAGTTGCTATTTTTCAAAGGTGACTATTTTTTTTCACACGAACATGTACTTGGGCTAACACAACATGGAATTATTTCCATTTAAGGTGACATTTTATCTTGGTGTTTCCTCTTGCTATATATTGCCTTATGATTCTGTGGGAAATCTAAATATTATTCTCTCCATGTTGCCGAAATTTGAAACTTCCTGGTATAGGGTTAATGTGGATAAAACATTTTGGGTTTTTCAAGACCCGTATGCTTATGATGATGAAAATCTTGGCAAGTTATTTTTTTGATAACTTCGGATGTTACTTATGCTATTAGGTAAGTTGATGGTATAGTATGGCTGGTGCAGAATTCGTATACTCTTCTTTTTGAAATCACTTCTCGGTTTCTCATTGTTTACATGGATTTTATTTTGGGTTCTTATTTGGTTCGGGCTATTTCAGATACAATTCTTATCTCCTCCCTCTTTTCTTCCAATGAAGTGGATTATCCTCTATCTTATTATCATTTTGATGATGGCATATATTTCCTTATGGTGGTTTTATTTCTCTTATTGAGCTTCTTACTAATGGTTGTCATGGAGAATTGTTGCATATAGCTAGGGGTGGTCTTATTTGTAACATGTATGATGCAAGCATCCTTGTGTTTGAAGCTTTACTATATTATGTGGCTCCTAGGATCTTGGCAATGGCATTGGATGTGCTCATGGGGATTCACTCGTTTCTTGAGATAATGGCTTTGGTGAATGAAGCTCCTTGGGTGGTGGAGCCATTGCAGGCTATTCCTCCTAATGAGGATGAGGAGATGGTAATTCTTATAGATGAGCCTCTAGATGAGAAGCCTAGTAATTGGTATCTTCAGCTTGGTGGTTGATATGCTCAAACTTTTTTTGTGTATTAGGGTTATGGTAGTCAGATGTAATTTTAAATTTTGTTGAGTAGCCCTATTTTGGGACTCACTCATGGGCCTTTTTTTGGTGGGGTTATTTTTGGGTTGGATTTGTACATGGTTTCTCTTGATTTAGTTAGTATTGAGGTTTTCTATACTTTGGATTATGTAAGTTTTCTTATTATTAATATAAATATTCAGTGGCTTTGCCGCTTTTATAAAAAAAAACTTACACATTAAACATTAGCAGTAGTTCCAAAACCTCTAACCATTGTTTGAAATTTGACAACAATGGTTAAAGTCATTGGTTGCATAGACTACATCTTATGAAAGTGTTGGTATTGTGTTGTCATTGATGTCAATCGGTATAGCATGTTACTGGTAAAGCAGGACAACTGGTATCGGAGGATAGTTAATATATTGTCATTTTTATCAACCGGTAGTGTGGAAAGTGAAGCCAACACATAAGAAAGTTGGACTAATTGGTTTACATGTCAGTATTGGGAAGAAGGAACCAATTAGTGAGTATGCATGTAGAGAAGTGACCGGTGAGTGATGTGAACCAACAAGTGTGTGATTGGTAGACCTTACTATAGTATGAGCTAATGAAGGGTCATAAGTGCAATCGGTATGCTAGTATGTTGTCAACTAGCAGGACTCCCACCAGATGAAGAGAAGGTTGACAGAAAGTGTGTTGCTTCAGTGAGAATATACGACATATGAGAAGGTACTGGGACATATGTCAAGTTGAAGATGTAAACTCTCTTTAGTGAAGTCACATCATTACCAATTGGTGATATATTTCCCCCTTCACTGATGTTTAGCAGTTGACGTGAAGTTATATATTCTTCCCATTGGTAAGTGGTAATACCTTGCTTATCTCACAACATACATGGCATACATCATGACTCTTCGGGATAAGATAGTCAGAGTAAGCAAAGGTAGGTGATTGGATGCATAGATCAGATGACCAAAGTGGAAGATGAGAAAGCCTCCAGAGGTCGAGATCTGAGATGTACACCAGATCAGCATGTGAAGTTAAGATGTGTTGCAGGGACAAAGAAGGAAGAGCTGAGACGATGTGTTTGCCATCTTGACAAACTAATTGAGAGGAGAACTAGTCAGATGGAGATGAATCTATGTAGTTGCACACTTGGAGTTATTGAGATTTAGATGGAGATTGTTGTTGCCATTGACAACATGAAGTCATCAAGAGTCCTAACTTGTAAACAAGGATACCGACATACAACAAAGTGAACAAAGAGACAAAAGTGAAATGCTCTCTAACTGATGAAGATGCACATGGTGAGTCATCCTAGATAGCTGTTGAGGACTGACATGGTTGATGATCTAGCAAAAATGATTCACCAAGACAAAGAAGGCATGAAGGTTAACTGGTTAGGTCTAATCGGTAAGGCAAGATATACCAACAAGGATAGAGTATCGGTAGGCAAAGATGGACCGGAAGTGTAAAGCATACACTGGTTGTGTGCTATTGGTCAGTGACCAAGTTGGACTGACATAGTGAGCCAAGGTGGTTTTTGACAAAGGTGCCACGTGGAGTTGAAGTGACATGCACACACAAGTCGGTGTAGTGTGTTAGTGAGGTTATTGGTAGTTGGTCCAACATTTAAAGGTGACTAGGAAGCTCGAGGGATGATGGTAGAAGTTTGTGGCTCGAGATCAATAAGAAAAAAGAGATCCAGGATAGACTTATCTAGCAGATCAAAGTGGGTGAAGGAAATCACATCATACACATGATGGACAAGACACAAAGATGAAAATCATGCTACCAACGGCTAAAAATAGAATATGTGCATTAAAAGGTAAAGATAATGGCAATGCTGATTGATGAGCTGTGTTGGGACTCATAAAATTTGAGTATTTTGAGAGGCCCATTTCAAAAATTTTCATCAGCACTTTCAAATGATTACCTAATGAATCAACTGGATAGGCCTATTTTGAAGAAGGGTAAAATGGAGCCAGTTGATTATCAAGGGGTAAGGCTTGGAAACTTGTTGTATACCTTTCATTTAGCCTATGTAGTGTTCTACAACTTTTAGATTTTAGTTTGGGTCAGTTTATCAAGTACCCATTTCAAGGGGTGGACTGAAAGTTATTCTATGCACAAATTCATATTTTATTAAGTGGCCTACTTTGAAGCTTTGCATTTCATGACCAGTTGATTGTCATGTTAAAGGAGTATATCTCTGAATTCTATGCATATAGGTGAGTCCACATGACAAGTTTCAAGTCTCTACGAATCCATTTGCTCAGTTTGGCAAGTTCAATCCATTTGCAGTTTGGCAAGTTCAATTAAGTCCCTGTTTCAACAGCTAGTTAGAGCACCAATTTGTACATGTGTAATAAATGCCCCGTTAAGTGTCATATCAAAATATTTCTTCCAGGGTATTGTTAGTATGAACAAAAAGCTGTGTTTCCAGTTTCAGGTCATAGCCAATCTGTTTGATCAGTTTTCCAAGATGGTTTCTTGAGCCATTTTACTGAGTTTTCTGCACTTTCATTGTTATATAAGGTAAAGTTACTATTTTCATGAGCTCACCATTTGTACCATATCATCTTCCTGGTCAAACTGAGCATTCCATGGTCTTCCTTGTACTTCAAAGTATCTATGCCCCAGATTTGGGGATCCACGGAGACCATTTGATATTTTTAATGTGTGCACTTTGTGGTGCATGCACATTGATTTTATCAGGTTCATAGTGCTGATAGAGCCATTTGGTCATCTTTGACCATTAATATTTCTTCACCCAGGATTTGTCTTGAGAAATTGTTTGGCAGAGTGAATGCCCATATATCAGACAATACGCCTATTAGTTTGTGAAGTCCAGAAAGGTGTTCTGACCAGTTTTAAAATTGCATCTTTGGGTTTAAATGCGAAAATATGGCACAGTTGCCAGTAAGTTGCAAAACTAAGTTCAGTGATCAGAAAATTGTGCCCATCAACTCCAGAGGCATGTTAAAGATGCATGAAGGATTTCAAGGGTCAGTGGCATGAAAACGATTTTTTTTTAGTCGGACCCACTTTGGGGCCTGACCTGACTTGTAACTTCATGTGCCTTTTTAATCAAGGTTCAAATTGTTATTTTAAATCATATGTTATATGATTGAAGTATGAAGGAAAAGCATGGAGATGAGATATTTCATAGGAAAGTAATATAATGAACATAGGTTAAGACCAAAATCAGAGGAGCAAAATCATGACAGTGGCAATCCTCTTGCATGTTCCAGTCGAAAGATAATGATGACTATTATGAAAGCAAAGTCAGCAATGGTTAATGAATTCATTGAGCAAGAACATGGAGTCTGTTAAAATTTTTAAGAAGCTTTCAAGAAAGTGCATTGGTCAGGTGTAATGCCAAACTCCACATCTTTTCTCTGATCTTCCTTGAATGGCATGGCAGTTTAGAGGCCAATTAAACTTTAACAAATGCAATCAGTAGGCTTAGAGCCTAGCCCTCCGACGATGTGGAGTAGGCATTAAAAACTCCAAGTGAATTCCATTATGGCATGATAGCAGCCTTAAAAAACTTCAAAGCAATTGCATTTGGTAGGCAAAGTGCCAGTCAGAAACTCTCCAGATCCTCTAGGGGTCATGTGGTCCTTAGAAACCTCTAGGCAAATGCAAGGGGTTGCGTGGAGTGGAGTCGGGAGACATTTGAAACTCCATTCAGCAAATGCAATTAGCAAGTGTAAACTTAATTCAAAATTCTTTGTCAATCCCCCTACTGTGAGTGTGGCGTGAGGGTACAGTAGCCAAATAATTTTTCAACAAATGCAATTTGCAGGCATAAAGCCTATTCAACGCACCTTGCCCAATCACTCCCCAGTTAGCACGCGGTGTTGGGAGGCATTAAATTTCAAGCAAATTGCAATTGGTAGGTGCATTTCCAAGGTCTACGCCCTCTGTCACCATCCTCCCTTGGGTGCAAATAGAGGGAAATGTTTTCAAAAGACCATTGAAAACTTTAGCAAATGCACTTGGCAGATGTAAAGCGATGTCTTCCTTGGTGCATGGTGTGGCGTGAAGATGGAAGTCTTCTAACAAATTCCATTTGTTGGTGTAAGGTTTAGCTTCACTACTATCCCCAGTCCTCCCTGCTGTGAGGTGGAGTGTGGCGTGGGGGTTTAAAAAACATTTTTATAGAATGTATATTGGCAGGTGTTCCATCCTCCCCTTGGGTGGCGTGGTATTTAAACCTTCAGGTAAATGCAATTGGTCTGCCAAATTCTCCTTGCAGATGAAACGGTGGTGAAGACATTAGGAATTTTAAAGCAAATACAGGTGCCAGGCATAAAACCATTTGTCCCACATTGGTTGTGGAGAGGACACCTTTTGTATTTAAATACAAATCCACATATATCCTTAGTGTCAAAGCTTAAGGGGTTTTGACAAGACTTGCTTGACGACCCAGTGGACCCCACATGCGCACATGCATCCCGAGGTGCCCAAATTTCATAGCAGATGGGCGAATTAACAAGAAAGCAAGATCTGAGCAAGTTGCAGATGATATGATGACCATCACTATACTGCAATGGAAATACATCCGAACTTTAATCATTCCGACATGGCGACTAAATGGTGGGGCCCACTAAAAAAGAGAAGCTCAGGTGTTAAAGGTCGAGCAGGTCTGAGATAGATCCAATGGCTGTCACTATACCACAATGAGAAATAGCTCGCTGGTTAATCATCATGACTTGGCGACAAGGCGGGCCCAGGTCCAGTGGCGGGTCCGGTTCAAGGTGAGGTGTTGGTCTAGTTGTAGACGAGGTGTCATCTTGGTGTATCTGCAAGAAAATCACAGGGTGCGACATAGTGGAATGCAGATGGAAAATGGAGTAAAAAATCAAAGTTAATTAATGTAGTTCAGACTATAGTGGAAATTCAAAAAATTTAAATGATAGATCTGGATGAGTGATTAATTCGCTTAAGGGGTATTTTTTACCTAAATATGCAAGTATCATATACCGATGGAAAGATTTCAGAATGAGGAATTGATTTCTGCAGTTAGTTTCAATAGATCTTAGATATTTTGAGAGAAGTTTCCATAGGAAGGATAAAAGAAAATCTTTAGTTGGGGAAAGAGGACACTTGGCAATTTCTGATGCAGATCTGATCTTTTCCCTCTTCTTCATATTCTTAGTTCTTCTCATTTTGTAAGGGTTCCCATTTTTTTGGAAACTTCCTCCAAGGGAGAAATCTGAAATCGTAGGTTCCAATGATGTCATTTTTCATTCTTTGCAAATAACAGTGTGTTTCTGTTGGGGTTTCAGTTTTGTCTTTGCTGTAGGTTTTGTTTTAGTTTGCAGGTTTACACATATGCAAGGCATGTGCGAGTTTCCACAAAATTGTCTCCAAGATACCATTTGAATTTATACAATTTCATTTTATCAAGGGTAATTTGGATTTTTCTCTTTCAGTCTTCTCTGAGAGTGTAATGTTTGTCTTTTGGGTATTCTTCTAGGAAGGATTTAAATCCTGAAACCCAACATTAATGATTTTGAATGTGTATATTGAATGTATATATAAGTATGATTTTGTGATAGAGTAGAGAATTGTGTTAATGTAATGCATTGATACATGAAAATTTAATGTCGAAAATAACTTGCATCTGAGATTTCTCTTCCAGTTTTATGCATGACTCTGTGGCTAGGATAAGGCACTGGTCTTTTGTAATGTTGAAGGATTGTCAGAACACCACTTTTAAAATCCAATCAGAATATCTTTTGCTTTCTGTTCTATGGTAGTATTCCACCTATCTCAAGCTCAAATGTAATTGAGAGTAAATGTGAATATAGCTAGTTTGCAGTACTTTCCTTATTGTTGAGCTATGTCTAAGACTTCTTCTTTAATGCTGATGTTGTGTGTGAGTTCTAGATTGTATTTGAAGTGCATCACAGGTAAACCCGCCTAGGCCTTGCAGAGCTTGAAGAGAAGAAGGATTAAATATCCTTGTTAAGTTGGTCTAGTTTGTCTTTTGAAATCATAGTTGAGGTTAGGTACCTTTCAAAATTTGGTTGCAGATTATACTGGTTGCTGATTTTGTTGTTCAGCATAAAAAGGAACCAACAAAATGGGGACTCTGATGGGGAGAATGATGTAAATTTTTTGTCAAATTAAAGCCAGTTAGTTCAGCCATGTCCATTTGAGGAAAGAGTCATTAAAGTGTTGTAAATCTGAAAGTATTTTTAGATATGTAGTTATTTGCCTGGTAGTGCTGTGTGCCAAGTGTTGCAAATTTGTTATCCTTTGATCTTTGTGTAAGTCCAGATCTATTCATGTTCTATAAATGATTCTATATATTCTCACAACAGCGAGTGGCGACTCTGAAAGATCTTTGCACCAGTGTGCATTATTGTAAAAGTTTTAAAAGATATAGCTTACAACAAAGATTTAGCAGATGCTTGGAGTTTTAAGATTGAAGATCCCAAAAATTTATTGAAGATTTTATTCCTTCGTGAAGGAGGTGGTGAATCTGTATGAAGACTAGTGTACAATGTTAAAATATCTGAGAAAGATCTTACCAAATATCAGAGCATCAACCACAATATCCAGGTATTTTCCAAAATTGGTATTAAAGATTGTAAGAAATTTTGTTCCTTACCAAGTAAGTTTCAACACTAAGAAGGAAAAAGAATAAGTTAGGTTGCATGTTCCTGTCACCTAAAAAGCATGTGTGAAGTATTTTGAATAATAGAGAAGATAAACTCTAGCTGCAATAATTTTTATTGGTTGAAAATAGTGAATGTATTGAAGCAAGGTTGCAACTAGTAATGGATTGTTGTAGAAATTTCTCTATTAAAGCTTATGTACCATTCTGTTTTGATGGCATACCTGGTTACCCGAATCAGATTCCAAGTGACATTAGGAAGCACTTACCATTGTTTAATGGGGACCAATTACAATCACCAAAAATACATGTGCAAAAATTTGTTGATTTAATGAATGACTATGATATCTCTCATGAGGATATTTGCATGAAGTTGTTTGTGCAGAGCTTGAAAGAGGATGCCAGGATTTGGTTCTCATTTTTGCAGGAAACTTCTATTCCCTCATGGGAAGAATTAGTTGCATCTTTTCTCGAGAAATTTTTTGAGAGAGTAAACTTTAATGATATGCTAAGGAAGTTGATGGAGATTAGAGTTGAGGAAGGTGAATTAGTGCTAGCCTTTGATGTCAGAATTTCCAAAGCACTGGCTGAGATCCCACAAGGGTATATACTAAATAACGAAGTATTTTTAGTGATTTATTTGAATTCCTTTGGAATTAAGATGAGTTATAGGTTGAGGGATAAAGAGCCAAAGACATTACATCAGGCTTTTGTGATAGCCATGGACATAGATAAAAACTTAAAATATGGTATTCCTAAAGGACTTTTATTTGCCGGTGTCCGTTATCATAGTGTTTGTAATATTGCAATTAAATGTGAATCGAGAAGTAATGTTTAGAGCTCTGGTATTCATACTTATGCTGGCAATGCCGATAATTTAATTCCAAATGAAAATCAGAGTTGTTTGGTGCAAACAATGGTTGATCCTCATATAGATATTGACAATGTCAATTGTGTTTCAAAGATGAAGTAAGAATATTTTCAGATTTCACTTCTTGTAATCATGTTGATGATATTTCTAATATGAAAGTTGTGCACAAAATTAATTCAAAATTTTTTAATGGTACACATGATTGCAATGAAAATACAACCCACATTGATGAACAAATTTCTAAAGAATGTCACATTGAATAACAAAGCGCAGTGCAATTGCAGAGGATTGCAGAACTTAGAAAAGCTCTTGAAGTTGTGGACAAGAAAGTTCAAATGTTGGAGAGCCTTAGAGTTATTAATGAAGACCTTTTGTAATATGGTGAAGAGGATTTTTTCAGAAAAGGACTGTGAACTGAATGCTTATACACTTGACGAACAACATGCTGATCTAATAGATAGTTTTGTGACAAAAGATTTAAGTGAGCATGCTGGAAATTCATCAGATGAAGTAAATGGTAGTGATAATCATTTTCATTCTTTGGTTGATGATGAGTGTTCTATTGGTAAATAAGATCAACTGTGGCAAGATAAGTATGACTATCTTGATTCTCAGAATGATGATCATAGGATGAAATTTTGTGGTTGTGAAACATGGAATGCTGAAGATAATTCCAACCCACTTTCAATTTCTTCTTTGTCTGATGAAGATGATTATGATGATAGGATGGATGGTATCTTTAGAAAATATTCTAATATTTTATTTGATGTCGATATAGATACAGACCAACCACTTCATTGTCACAATGTTCATAAGGGGATTCTTCATTTGGTTTCAAACCCTTTGTATGAAGAAATAATTGATCAACCAGATGTTGTAAATGATGAACCAGTTCATGATGCTGATATTGTTCCATGCAGCAATGATATGTGTCAGGATGAAGATTTTTGTAATGGGTTGATTACAAGTGTGTTTGAACCCCATCTTGGAGTTTTTCATGTGAAGATGAGTGAATGTTGAAATCTTATTTCAGATTATATGCCTGAGCTAGAGGTATGTACATTTTTTCAAGAGTAGGATATTAAAGATGTTGATTTATCACATTTAGTAGATGATGAAAAGAATGGATATGTTTCAGTAGTTGATCATGAAAGTAAGGTTCAAAATTATGTTCATGATGAGTATGCATATAATGCTGATCAGAAAAGAATGTTAAAAGATGTGTGTCATAATAGAAATACTTCTCTGATGATCAGTGTTTTCTTCAGATTGTTTACATTATTAAGTGATGAGAACCATATTTTTGATAAGGGAAAGAGTTGGTTTTAGTTTTGATGGCCCGAGGCCATTTTGTAAATAATTTCTATATTGTATAGTTGCTTTGCTTTCAGTTGTGTGGTTTTCAATAAGGAGCCCTTTTGTTTGGGTGGGATAAGGAACCCTTGTTTTTGAGAAGAAGAGAAGTGATCTGTTTTTGGGTGGTCTACTCTACCAAAGATTCTAGATTCTTGTGTTGATCTTGCAATCAAACATCCCTAGTCAGAGCCACTATTGGGACTCATAAAATTTGAGTATTTTGAGAGGCCCATTTAAAAATTTTGCATCAGCACTTTCAAATGATTACCCAATGAATCAACCAGATAGGCCTAGTTTGAAGAAGGGTAAAATGGAGCCAATTGATTATCAAGGGGTAAGGCTTGGAAACTTGTTGTATACCTTTCATTTAGCCTATGCAGTGGTCTACAACTTTTAGATTTCAGTATGGATCAATTTATCAAGTACCCATTTCAAGGGGTGGACTGAAAGTTGTTCTATGCACAAATTCAGATTTTATCAAGTGGCCTACTTTGAGGCTTTGCATTTCATGACTAGTTGATTGTCATGTTAAAAGGAGTATACCCCTGAATTCTATGCATATAGATGAGTCCACATACCAAGTTTCAAGTCTCTATGAATCCATTTGCTCAGTTTGGCAATCTCAATCCATTTGTAGTTTGTATTGTTTGCATAAGTCCCTGTTTCAATAGCTAGTTAGAGCACCACTTTGCACGTGTAATAAATGCCCTGTTAAGTGTCATATTAGAATATTTATTCCAGGGTACTGTTAGTATGAAAGACAAGCTATGTTTCCAGTTTCAGGTCATAGGCAATCTGTTTGATCAGTTTTCCAAGATGGTTTCTTGAGCCATTTTACTGAGTTTTCTGCACTTTCGTTGTTTTTGATTAAGGTAAAAACAGGTTTTGAAGGGGCCCCGAAACCCTTTACAAATGAAACTTAACAGATATAGAAAAAAGAGACAAAAAGAAACAAACCAACGAAAAGCTAGCAAAAAACCATAGAGAACTGGCTAAAGCCCCACAAAGCCAGCAAAACCAGCCAGACCCAAGAGAAGAAATTAATTGATTTTTTTCAGGGCATTAGCCAAGGTAAAGTTGATTTTTACTGAGTTTTCTGCACTTTCATTATTATATCAGGTAAAGTTGCTATTTTCATGAGCTCACCATTTGTATGCTATCATCTTCTTGGTTAAAATGAGCATTCCATGGTCTTACTTGTACTTCAAAGTATCTATGCCCCAGATTTGGGGATCCACGGAGAATATTTGATATTTTTAATGTGTGCACTTTGTGGTCCCTGCACATTGATTTTATTAGGTTCATAGTACTGACAGAGCCATTTGGTCATCTTTGACCATTAATATTTCTTCACCTGGGATTCGTCTTGAGAAATGGTTTGGCAAAGTGAATGCCCATATATCAAACAATACGCTTATCAGTTTGTGAAGTCCAGAAAGGTGTTCTGACTAGTTTTAAAATTGCATCTTTGGGTTTAAATGTGAAAATGTGGCACAGTTGCCAGTAAGTTGCAAAATTCAATTCAGTGATCAAAAAATTGTGCTGATCAACTCCAGAGGCATGTTAAAGATGCCTGAAGGCTTTTCAAGGGTCAGTGGTATGAAAACAAATTTTTTTTAGTCGAGTCCACTTTGGGGCCCGACCTGACTTGTAACTTCATGTGCCTTTTTAATCAAGGTTCAAATCGTTATTTTAAATCATATGTTATATGATTTAAGTATGAAGGAAAAGCATGGAGATAAGATATTTTACAGGCAAACAACATAATGAACATAGGGCAAGACCAAAATCAAAGGAACAAAATCATGACAGTGGCAATCCTCTTGCATGTTATAGTCGAAAGATAATGATGACTATTATGAAAGCAAAGTCAACAATGGTTAATGGATTCATTGAGCAAGAACATGTAGTTTGTTGAAAAGTTTCAGAAGCTTTCAAGCAAGTGCATTGGTCAGGTGTAATGCCAAACTCCACATCTTTTCTCTGATCTTCCTTGAATGGCATGGTAGTTTAGAGGCCAATTAAACTTTAACAAATGCAATTAGTAGGCTTAGAGCCCAGCCCTCCCACGATGTGGAGTAGGCATTAAAAACTCCAAGCGAATTCCATTATGGCGTGATAGAAACCCTAAAAAACTTCAAAACAATTGCATTTGGTAGGCAAAGTGCCAGTCAGAAACTCTCCAGATCCTCCAGGGGTCACGTGGGCCTTAGAAACCTCCAAGGAAATGCAAGGTGTTGTGTGGAGTGGAGTTGGGAGACATTTGAAACTCCATTCAAGAAATGCAATTAGTAGGTGTAAACTTAATTCCAAATTCTTTGTCAGTCCCCCTACTGTGAGTGTGGCGTGAGGGTGCAGTAGCCAAAGAATTTTTTGACAAATGCAATTTGTAGGCATAAAGCCAGTTCAACACACCCTACCCAATCACTCCCGAGTTAGCATGCGTTGTTAGGAGGAATTAAATTTCAAGCAAATTGCAATTGGTAGGTGCATTTCCAAGGTCTACGCCCTCAGTCACCATCCTCACCTACGTGCAAATGGAGGGCAATGTTTTCAAAAGACCATTGAAACCTTTAGCAAATGCACTTGGTAGATGTAAAGCGATGTCTTCCTTGGTACATGGTGTGGTGCGAAGATGGAAGTCTTCCAACAAATTCTATTGGCTGGTGTAAAGTTTGGCTTCACGACTATCCCTAGTCCCCCTGCCATGAGGTGGAGTGTGGCGTGGGGGTTTAAAAAACTTTTACAAAATGCAGATTAGCAGGTGTTCCATCCTCCCCTTGGGTGGCATGGTTATTAAGCCTTCAGGTAAATGCAATTGGTCTGCCAAATTCTCCTTGTAGATGAAATGGTTGTGAAAACATCAGGAATTTTTAAGAAAATATAGGTGCCAGGCATAAAACCATTTGTCCCACATTGGTTTTGGAGAGGTCATTTTTTGTATTTAAATACAAAGTCACATATATCCTTAGTGTCAAAGCTTAAGGGATTTTGACAAGAGCTGCTTGGCGACCTAGTGGACCCCATGTGCACACATGCATCCCGAGGTACCCAAATTTTATAGCAGATGGGCGAATTAACAAGTGAGCAAGATCTGAGCAAGTTGCAGATGGTTTGACGGCCATCATTATACCGCAATGGAAATACATCCGAACTTTAATCATTGCGACATGGCGACTGAATGGTGGGGCCCACTAGAAAAGAGCAGCTCAGGTGTTAGAGGTTGAGCAGGTCCAAGGTAAATCCAATGACTGACGCTATACCGTGATGAGAAATATCTCATCGGTTAATCATCACGACTTAGCGACAAGGCGGGCCCAGGTCCAGTGGCGGGTCCCGTTCAAGGTGAGGTGGTGGTCCAATGGTAGATGAGGTGTCATCCCGGTGGATCTGCAAGCGAATCACATGGTGCTACATGGTGGAACACAGATGGAAAATGGAGTAAAAAATCAAAGGTAATTAATATAGTTCAGACTATAGTGGAAATTCAAAAAATTTAAATGATGGATATGCATGAGTGATTAATTCGCTTGAGGGGTATTTTTTACCTAAATATCCAAGTATCATATACAAATGGAAATCTTTCAGAATGAAGAATTGATTTCTGTAGTTAGTTTCAACAGATCTCAGATATTTTGAGAGCAGTTTCCACTGGAAGGATAAAGGGAAATCTTTAGTTGGGGAAAGATGACACTTGGTGATTTCTGATGCAAATCTAATCTTTTCCCTCTTCTTCACATTCTCAGTTCTTCTCATTTTGTAAGGGTTCCCAATTTTTTGGAAATTTTCTCGAAGGGAGAAATCTGAAATTGCAGGTTCTAGTGATGGCATTTTTCATTCTTTGCAAATAACAGTGTGTTTCTGTTGGGTTTTCAGTGTTGTGTTTGTTGTAGGTTTTGTTTTAGTTTGCAGGTTTACACATATGCAAGGCATGTGTGAGTTTCCACAAAATTGTCTCCAAGATACCATTTGAATTTAGACAATTTCATTTTATCAAGGGTAATTTGGATTTGTCTCTTTCAGTCTTCTCTTGAGAGTGTAATGTTTGTCTTTTGGGTATTCTTCTAGGAAGGATTTAAATTTTTAAGCCCAACATTAATGATTTTGAATGTGTATATTGGATGTATATATAAGTATGATTTTGTGACAAAGCAGAGGATTGTGTTAATGTAATGCATTAATGCATGAAAATTCAATATCAAAAATAACTTGCATCTGAGATTTCTCTTCCAGTTTTATGCATGACTCTGTGGCTAGGATAAGGCACTGGTCTTTTGTAATGTTGAAGGATTGTCAGGACACCAATTTTAAAATCCAATCATAATATCTTTTATTTTCTTTTCTATGGAAGTGTTCCACCTATCTCAAGCTCAAATGTAATTGAGAGTAAATGTGAATATAGCTAGTTTGCAGTACTTTCCTTATTGTTGAGCTATGTCTGAGATTTTTGCTTTGATGGTGATGTTGTGTGTGAGTTTTAGATTGTATTTGAAGTGCATCACAGGTAAACCTACCTAGGCCTTGCAGAGCCTGAAGAGAAGAAGGATTAAATATCCTTGTTAAGTTGGTCCAGTTTGTCTTTTGAAATCATAGTTGAGGTTAGCTACCTTTCAAAATTTGGTTGCAGATTATACTGGTTGCTGATTTTGTTGTTCAACATAAAAAGGAACCAACAAGTTGTAGGTCATCAATCAAGGAGATGAGATCTTATTGGATATGATATGTCATGATGATCAGAGAAGAGATTTGATGTAGATTGAGTGCATGGTGGAAACCCTAGTGCACCAAAGTTCAAACTCACGTTTAGGTGCGAATGTCTGGATATAAGTATGCGGACCAAAGATGGAAAGATGTTCATGCTGTGTGGAAGAGTAATACCGATAAAGTAAGTGGTACCAAAATAATAATCAGTCAGTGAAGTTCATTGAAGATCATAGTGATTGAATGGGAGTGTGGTTAAACCAGTAAGAGGGTTTAACTGTGAGTCAAATCGGTAAAGTCCAAAGTAACCGATAAAGCAAAAAGATAGGATAAGTGCAGAGGGAAACCACTAGTGTTCAAGACAACAAGAAGGTAGTCCAGAGTGTAGTAGCTGTATGCATGTGTGGGAGAAAAGATCTGGCAGGTAGAGAGAAGGGAAGGGATAAACTAGTGAGCTTAGTAACCGACAACAGGTGTATGATTTGACTGTTCATCCAATAGGAAGAGGTAGAACCAGTGTGTCAGTACCAGTAGGTGAAGGCAAGCAGAAAGAGAAAGAGAGATAGAAGGAAGAGTAGGAGTCAATCAGTAAGGCAAAGGAGGAGTAAAATCGACAGGGTGGAGTGTATGTAGTGGTTACAAGATTCACTTGTATCTAGGTTTACTACTGTTGTATTAATTTGTTATATATTGTAATCATTGAGTTGGAGCTCGGTGTAGGGGTTGGTGCCCTAAATCAAGAGGTGCTCATTGGGTTGGTGCCCTAAATATTGTAACCAATGTTTCATTGTGAGGCTGGATTGGAGCAGTGGTCTACAACAATATTTCTCATCGAGGTTTTTCCCATCTTGGGTTTTCCTCATATATACTAGTGTCATGTAATGTGATTTTGTGTGTGGTTGCATTTGAGTCATCCACCTATCTAACCGATATGTGTGCTTTATGTTAGATCTGCTAATCTGTATATACACATAGGATAGAAAAGGGTAAAGTTTAGAAACCACTGACTCACCCCCCCTCTTAGTGGCATCTTGTGTTCAACAATTGGAATCAGAGCCTAGATTACCAGTTGATAAGGTTTCTCCAATTTAGGTAGATTCTAGTATTAGAACACAATGGTCTATTTAGTGTCAATCCCTACTCCGGTGTTTGATGGTTCAAACTATTCTATATGGAGTCGTAGGATGGAAGTCTACCTATCCTCCCTTGGGTTTGATGTATGGATGCCAATAGTAAATGGATGCCCTAGTAAAGTCAGTCTTCCCACAGGTCCTGAAGCAGAAATGAGAAATAAATGTATTGATGAAGCTATGGAGGCGATACTCAGTGGGATATCCGGTGATGTCTCCTCACAAGTGGACAGATGCAGATCAACAAAAAGCCTACGAGATAGATTGAAGAAACTTTATGGCAATGAACCTTGTACTACAGAACCAGTTTGTTGAAGCAATAAAAGAAATGAAACACATGTGTCTATAGATGATGAAGGTATTCCTATTAGCAAGAGCAGAAATGATGAAGAGGAAACTCACCTCTTAATGTCTCAAGAGATAGAAGATGAGAGGCACACATCTGAGAGTGATCATGCAGATCACTCCTACTGGAAAGATGTGTTTGGGAGTGATAGTGAAGATGAAGAAGAAGATGAAGCCGAGGTAGATCTAGAAGGAGAACTTGTAAGTGCACTCAAGGAGCTTAGTAGAGTGAGAAATAAATATGATGAATACTAAGAGCGGGGGTGAATTAGTATGCCAAAAATCTTTGCACTTAAACACTTTGGAACACTGATAGTGAACCGGTAAAACAATTTAGCAGACAAACCGATTAACAAACATGCAAACCAAATAGCTAATAATGCATTCACCCACAAAAGAACAAACACCATAACACAAGAGATTTTGACGTGGAAACCCAAATGGGAAAAACCACGGTGAGATGGAACTCACAAGTAACTATCTGTAGAATAGGAACCAGACCGGTTAAGGTCTTACAATGTTCTTTACCAGAACAAATCCTATTAGGAATCTCAATCTCTGTTAGGAGATAAGTCCAATTAAAGACTACCTTGCTAGAGGATTTTAGATCCACAGATATGAACCGCCTTGTTAGAGGATTTACAAAAGGCTTTTGGGCCTACCCGATTAAGGGCTACAGACTTGTCAAAGATGTGAGTAATCAACAAGTGTTTGATCTAGCTAATAGCATAGACTACTCGGTTAGATCCTTGATAGCACATTCCTAATGCATTCCAGCATTACTTCAGTCTTCTACACATTCATACTCTCTCACTCCTCAACTACCTTAAACCCTAGCAAAAATATCAATGATAGCAACAACCTAAAACCCTAGACATGATTTCCTTATAAAGGAATTTGATTTCATGTTGGTCCAATAGGATTACATTACAATTTCCTAGGTTCAATGAACCTGGACATACTTGGTACCATGACACAAATAATCGGTGGATGGTAACTCATCATAGAATGTCGGTTGGTAACTCATCATAGAGTATTACCGGTTAATACAAAATGTTAGTTGCTGGTTTGACAAAAATGAAGACTGGTAAAAATGTGTTATGCCTCTTTAATCCCTCGTACCGCTTGGGATCCATGAACCGCTTGGGGTCAACATGCTGCTTCAGACCGGGAAACATATTCTACAAAATATCAATAGTCTAAAGACTATAATACAACATACCGGTTGGAACAACTACCGGTTGTGCTCTAACTCATACATATAAAGAGGATCTTAATGCAAGTGTGTGTCCATCAATGACAATCACAACATAAACATGAAAAATTCCGACAATCTCCCCCTTTGGCATTGATGGCAACACTTAGGAAAATAAAATTTTGACATCTAAGTGTTTTACAACAAAATCATGCCATTTGCAAAATTTCTCCCCCTAAGCATATACACTATCCCTTTGACAATACAATGTATAACAATTTTGCATATAGAGCATAAACATTGAGATATTCAGAGCATATAATCAAAATTTTGATTACCAGATACTTCTCCCAAATAGAATTCTTCTCCCCCTTTGCCAACAATGACAAAGTACAACCCTGTTTTTTCATTTGATATTAAAAATTTTATGACAATAAGGAATGATACTTGTCAAAAACAGATTTAAAGTCCTGCAAGAATTGTTTCATCGACAAAGACCAGGACTCAAGTAGGGAGGTGGCTACTTCTTTTTCTGTCTGCATCTAGGAGACCTTTTCTTCCATGGCATCAATTGTGCTCATCTCTTGTGTAACTGTTAAGGCATCCAGGTTTAGATAGCACTTTTGAAGAATTTGCAATTGTGGGAGTAGAACCAGTTGTAGCTCCTGCAAATCTCTAGACTGAGTGCTGATCTCTTGCTCCATTTTTGCTGACTAGATGTGAAACCGATGAACAGTTTTCCCATAAGTTGTAAAGGAATCATAAGGTGGCTTGAATGTGCTCATGTAGGACTGCAAGTCCGTTTGAAGCTTTTGCTTCTGAGCTAGCACATCATCATAGAATAGATGGGGTTGGCAGATCTTGCTGAGTAGTAGATTCCCCTCATCCAAAGCGTCCCTTATATCCTTTTATTCTTTCTTCAGTTCAGACCCAAGCTCATTCAACTTCTTCACCAGAGCTATATTAAGAGATTTTTGATGCTCCTTCTTGACATTTGCCTCTGCTACCTCTTCTAGGCTCTGCACCTAATCATCCACTACTATGCATAGGAGCTTGAGTTTAGCTAGTGATGAATCGGTGTTGGGAAGATTTGTACCGGGTATCAAACCGGTAAGAGTGTCCACAACTGCTTGAATTACATCCTTCTCCTTCTTCCTTCGAATAATTTCAAGGTGCTCTTGAGAAACCTTGATGCTCTACATTAGCTCCATTTCACTTGTAGACTGGAGATCGATAGGACTGGTGAGATCAGCTAGTTTGGCTCGACTCCTGGTTGCCTTCGGAGTCTCCATCTGGGTGCTCTTCTCTGCTTCTCATGCCTTGTCCTCTTCTGCTTTCTTCTTCTCCACTTCTCTCCTCTTCTCCACTTCCTTATCCTCCTCAGCCTTTTTCTTTTCTGCTTCCTTCTTCTTCTCTTGTTCCTTATCTTCCTCTTCCTTCTTTTTCTTTTCATCTTCTTGCTTCTTTCTCTCTTCTTCATTTTTCTTCTTCTTCTCCTCTTCATCTTTATTTTTCTTCTCCTCTTCATCCTTTTTCTTCTTCTCTTCTTCATTTTTCTTCTTCTTCTCCTCTTCATCTTTCTTTTTCTTCTCCTCTTCATCCTTTTTCTGCTTCTCTTCTTCATCCTTTTTCTTCTTCTCTTCTTCATCTTTTTTCTTCTTCTCCTCTTCATCTTTCTTCCTCTGCTCGGCCTCTTCCTTTGCCTCTTCTTGTCTATCCTCGACTTTCTTATCAACCTATTTAGTCTATTACTCCTGTCTTGTTGCCTCAGATGGTGTTTCCTGAGTAACATCCTCTACGTCCAGAGCATCGAAATCAATGGTGTCAATCAATTCAACAACCAGATTTCCTTCATCATCAAATGCTTTGTCCGGTTTGGATATAACCAGTTCTTTTTTAGCTTGCCGGTTGGCTCGACACACTTTGTGAGACTGGACAACAATTGTCATATAGTGATGAGTGTCTTTTTTGACATCATCAACTCTACCTTCTAGCAACCAGAGTCTTCTTCTTCTAGTGAAGAAGAGTCCTTTATTTTGGTCAATAACATCAAATAATTCAGAATTTGACAGGTTAGGAAAGTACTGTGCAAAAAGTTTCTCCCTAATTTCCCATTCCTTTTCTATGGCAATGTGCCATCTATTATCTAATGACATATATAGAGAATCCGGTGTCTGAGATTTAATCTCTGATGGTGACCGGTCATTAACATATAAATACTGAATTATTTCCTTTTCAACCACTTCCTTTTCATCATCATTAAAGTCATCAAAACACTCAATTAAGTCATGTAGCACTTTTCTCCTAATATTCTTTATTGTTCTTTGACAATGTGTCAAAGGTTTATAGGAAGAGATATCTATATTTACCGGTGCAGATGATGTTGGTTCATTCTTTGTCTTTCTCTTTGCTTGACATGTTTTCTTTGGCTTTTCCTTAGACACAGTTTCTTTTGAGTTTGAAGAGATATTCCTTGTCTTCTTCTTTCTCTCGAACACTTTAGCCGGTGCTACTTCCAGTTTCTTCTTGTTTGGTGACTGCTTGGTCACTTTTGGAGTTGTAGTTGTGATTGGTGCTGATGCTGTAGGCACTGCCTTTGGCTTCTTTATTGTAGGTTCTTTTCCTTTCTTTGCAGAGGGTTCCTCGATTGGTGTAACCCTTTCTAGATAGGTTCTGGTCCTCTTTGCCTTAGGATCAAGAGGTGAGGTAATAAGGGTAGAGGCATACCCTTCCAACATATCGTACATCACCTCATAGCCCATTGGCTCCACTTCTTCCTGTCTAGGCTCAACAGCCTCCATTATGCATTGATCCACCTTGATGGTGAAATAGGTATCGTCCTCATATTTCTTGATGATGTCACCTAATATCCTCATTCTTTGGCTCATTTTCCTTCTGAACTCATCAAAATACTTGTTCAGAATATCAGGGTAACCGGTTCCAATTGCTTCAATGCTTTCCTTGATTTGCTTGGTCACCAGTGGTCAGCAGACCACCGGACATCTCCTACTCCTGGAAAGTAGCCTTGAAAATAGAAGAACAACCCAACCAGTAGTTGCCCAAACTTGAACCTTAGTGCATTATCCTATTTGATCGAATTTAGATTCAACAGGAGTTGTCTCTGCATATTGGTGCACAAATCAAATGATGCATCCTCCTTTATCATCCGGTAAGCGACATTTACCACTACAACAGATATAGAGTTAATTCTACTGGCTGAGAATGTCCGGTATGCAATCACCATACATGCATACTTCACCAGATCATCCTTGATAGAATTGACTGTCATGCCTCATGGGTTGCTCACTGAATCGGTGAACTTGGACATTTCAGTTTTGCTTATCGTCCTTAGGGGTGGCACTTCCCCTATGTTGTAGAATCCGATGACTGCATGAATTACCTGCAGAGTGATATCATGTGTTCTCTCTAGGTACATCTTATTGTTAGGATTCCCATAGATACTGAGAGGGGGGGGTAAATCAGTATCTAATCTATGTACAAAATTTCTTATCTTAAAACATGCAGAATATATTATAACAGTGTACCGGTATGCAAGAAATAATGCAATAAATAGAATAAAAAACATCCACATGAAAAGCACACCATGACAGAAGGATTTAATGAGGAAACCCGATGTGGGAAAAACCTCAGTGGGATTTGTGACCCACAATATCCACTTACTGGCCAATAAGAGAATATTACTTACAATAGGGGCCTGCACATGCAGGAAGGCCAACTGCCTAGAGCTCACTGCTCAGATGGGAAGTCTCACTGACTTACAATATGGATTATACAAATCCAGTATCTTGTACTGCTTTACAATAGCATCTATAATGCCTGATTCAGTACCGGTTGCTGCTCTGCTTCTTACATAAACCCTTTACCCTATATTTCGCATAGTAGGTCTTCCTTAATATTTCGCATACATCACTTTCTTCACTTTCTTCCTTACTTTCAAAATGTCTACAATGATCTCTTTTATATATAAGAGTCATTTTACAACATGCCAAGTCGGATTACAAAGTTTTTACAATAATAAACAAAATATAATATAACAAAATCTTGTCGGCCTCTGTGCCGGTATACTTCCTTTCTTTGTGTTGGTGCCGGTGTAGAGTCTGATCGTTGATGCCAGTGCACTAACTTGCTGGTGTAATGCCTTGCCGATGCCATAGGATTGTAAGGTTGCCATCAATGACAAAACCTTCAATCACATACAATGTCTCATTGGAGTGTGCATATGCCAACACTTATCACCATGGACTCTACTCAGAATGATCCTTATATGATCCTTTGTGAAATTCTCCAGGAAGTAAATAGCATTGTGGAGCTTATTTTTCTCCAAAATATTAAACTCCGGTTTGATCTTCTTATCCTTGCCACAAAATAAACTTAACTGGGAGTGGATAGCTAGAGACCCTAGGTCTTCAATTTTGCAATCTATATAGTCAGAAATTCCCTCTTCTACTATCACACCAGTTGACACATGTGATAGGGCATTATACTTAGACTTTTATTGAATAAAACTTGCTGTCTCGACAGATGCACTAGAACTAGTATGAGATGCGGAAGCCATGATAGAAATTTTAAGAAATCAAGAAATACCTCTTGAAATACGTGAATTTAGGGCTTGTCAATTCTCCTTCACTTCACACTCCAATGGTTGCTGAATCACCGCTTTGTGTTCTCCACTAGACTATTTGTAGTTTGAATTTGAATCTCCTTCGCGGTTTCTCAATTTCTCAAGATCTCAGCTCAAATCGTCTTTTCATTGCTCTGCTCTTTGAAAAAAATTTCTTCGCTCAAAAACTGATAGTGAGAAATGATTTGAAAAATCCTTTTAATCATATTTCTCACCTATCGTAATTAATGCTCCTCAATTAGGGCGTAAACCCTAATTTGCCTTTTTACCATTTCTGGTCTTCTGCCAGACGACAGGTATCACATACCGGTTAAGGTCTTTTACCTATGTAAATTGGGGGTTCGAAACATTTTGCCGTTTGCTCCCCCTAAGCTTTTCTAAAGCTTAGTTTGTCAGTTCCGTGATTTCCACACTAGGTGCAGAAACCGGTTCCTCTTGTAACACTGCTAGTTTCTTCTTCTAGGTTTTGTTCATGTCCACTTGAATAGCGTCAACATCAATGTTTCCTTTCAGAGTGACTGGTATATCATCAGATATGTCCTTTCTTGATCTATAGAATTTGGCAATGTGACCCGGTTTGTTGCAGTGATAGCAAACCAATCCAGGTGCTCTCCAAGGTCCATTGTTCATGTTTCCATTATTTATTCTGCATGTTGTAGCAGTGTGCTCATGATCATGACATACCATACAGTTTGCTCTCCATCCGGGTGCCGCTTGATAGCCACCGCTTCTTTGCTGATGATTGAAGGCATTAAACTAGTTGTGATTCTGGTTCACATAAGGTTCAGGACCAACTCCTTGGGTCCTCTGAGGATATCTTCTAGTGTTATTCATAACAAACCTGCATTCAGATGCTCTATGCCCATACTTGTTGCATGCATAACAGTTACCATCAAATCTATAGGACCTAGGCTTATCATTTAGGAAATAAGGAAAATTGTTGTAAGCCTTACTCCACACATTTGCAGTATGTCCTTTAAGACAGTTAAAGAAAATAGGTTTAAACATTTGCTTACCTTTATCCTTTGATGCCAGTTGTTTCTTTGATGTTCCAGCATTTGTACCAGGGGTCTTACCTTCATCATGACCATAATAACCAAGTCCATTGGTATTCTTGACTGGTTTTGCAGATTCAAGCTTTTGCTCTAGCTTGACAGTGCTCTTGTTGAACTTAGCAAGTATTTCCTTTGACTCAGAGAGTTCTTTGGAAATAGCAGCATTTGTTTCCAACAGGTTTTCATTCTTAGAGATGGTAATGTTTAGTTCTCCTTGCATGTCTTCCTTTTCTACTTTGCTTGCATGGATTTGAGCAGTTAGGGCACTGATCTCTTGTTTCAGCTTGGAGATCTCATGATCTCTTTCTCTCACCAGATCTTCAGCTTTCCTCCAGTTCTCAAGCTCTTGACACATCTGGATAGTTAGTCCTTCCAATTCCTTTCTCAAGTTGGAGTTTGATTCATTCAACTTATTTACTTTTTCAATTAGGGCTTCCATGTCTGCTTCATCTAAAGAACTATTTTCAGATAGCTCCATTATCTTTTCTGCATGTTCTCTTCTTTTTGCTTGGGATGCCTTGTATTTGACCATAAGATCATCATAGGCTTGCTCAGACTGAGTGAGCTATTGAGTAAGTTACCTTATAGAGTATTCCCCTATGTCTCTTTCCAAGTGGTTAAACTTATAGAAAGGTAGGCTCTGATACCAATTGATGAATACTAAGAGGGGGGGTGAATTAGTATGCCAAAAATCTTTGCACTTAAACACTTTGCAAGATTGATAGTAAACCGGTAAAACAATTTAGCAGACAAACTGGTTAACAAACATGCAAACCAAATAGCTAATAATGCATTCACCCATAGAAGTACAAACACCATAATGCAAGAGATTTTGACGTGGAAACCTAAATGGGAAAAACCACGGTGAGATGGAACTCACAAGTAACTATCTGTAGAATAGGAATTAGACCGGTTAAGGTCTTACAATGTTCTTTACTAGAACAGATCCTATTAGGAATCTCAATCTCTGTTAGGAGATAAGTCTGATTAAAGACTACCTTGCTAGAGGATTTTAGATCCACAGATGTGAACCACCTTGTTAGAGGATTTACAAAAGGCTTTTGGGCCTACCCGGTTAAGGGCTATAGACTTGTCAAAGATGTGAGTAATCAACAAGTGTTTGATCTAGCTAATAGCATAGACTGCTCAGTTAGATCCGGGTGAACTCACAATACTGGTTCCCACTTTTTGACCAACTTTGACACTTAGATGAACATTTTGCAAAAAACCTTCACTTTTTGACACCTATAACTTTTAAATCGTTAAGAATTTGGAGATGATGTAAACTAGTGATTTGTAACATCCTTTTTGTAGATTCTAAATATATTTTTTTCAATTTTTTTTGAATAAAATTTTATTGATTTTTCCATCTCCCTCAAAAGTAGTTTTTTACAGGAAACAACATTTTTTAAGAGTGATGTGCATCTCGAAACGTATAAATTTTTTTCTATAAATGATAAAAACTTATCTCTTTTAAATTTTGGTTTGTAACATCAATACCCAGGGCATGCAGTTGGTTTGATAGTGATATGTTGAATATTTTTTATTTTATTAAGTTTTGAACCCCGACTAATTATAATTTAGATATAGGTGTACGTTTGAACACATAACTTGCTCTATATATATCAAAATTAAGTTTTTTTTTTTTTGTTAGAAAGAAGACATTAATACCTAGGGCATAGATATTTTTCAAAAAAGTTTTGAATTAGTTTGCTATTTTTCCCAATGCATTGAACAAAGAAGTTCATGTTCAGTGAAAAACCTACATTCATAAAAAATAAAATAAAAATATATTAATAAACTTAAATATATTAAAAATTATACTATTTGGAAAGCTTATAATAAGGACTAAATCCTCAAGAAAACAAAACTTCTAAATGAATTCGTTTGACCCCTCAAAAGCTAATGTAAAATTGGTTTTTTATCAGCATTTGATAGATGCAAAGGAGACTCCATTGCAAGTATGATTTAGAAGTAAAGAGGTTCTATCCAAGAAATTTTGATCTAAGAGCCTTTGATATAACTCTCTTCAATTAATTACTTCAAATGGGACCTCTTAAAGCTTAAATAATTATATTTTCCAAAAAATGTATGATTTCAGCAAAAATCAGGATGTACCAAAAAGTGGGAACCAGCTTTGTGAGTTCACCCATCCTTGATAGCACGTTCCTAATGCATTCCAACATTACTTCAGTCTTCTACATATTCATACTCTCTCACTCCTCAACCACCTTAAACCCTAGCAACAATATCAACGATAGCAACAACCTAAAACCCTAGACATGATGTCCTTATAAAGGAATCTGATTTCATGTCGGTCCAATAGGATTACATTACAATTTCCTAGGTTCAATGAACTTGGACATACTTGGTACCATGACACAAAAAGCACCGTTAATGTGTCGGCACCATCAAACAATCGGTGGATGGTAACTCATCACAAAATGCCAGTTGGTAACTCATCACAGAGTATTACCAGTTCATACAAAATGTCGGTTGCCAGTTTGACAAAAATGAAGATTGGTAAAAATGTGTTATACCGCTTTAATCCCTCGTACTGCTTGGGATCCATGAACTGCTTGGGGTCAACATGCCGCTTCAGACCGGGAAACACATTCTGCAAAACATCAATAGTCTAAAGACTATAATACAACATACCAGTTGGAACAAATACCGGTTGTGCTCTAACTCATACATATAAAGAGGATCTTAATGCAAGTGTGTCCATCAATGACAATCACAACATAAACATAAAAAATGCCAACAAAATACAAGCTATTCAAGAATGCTGCTATTGTGGAACAAAACCATTTAATCAAATGCCTTGAAAAATCTGAGAAATGTATCTCACAGTTGAAGAATCAACAAGAAGACACCAAGGAATGCAAGTGTAAAGATCTAGCATCTGAGCTAGAGGCAAAATATAAAGAGTATCAGCAACTAGAAGGATAAATGGAGAATCTCCAAAATGAACTTGAGAAATGTCAGGATGAGCTCAAGGTAAGAATCTGGTTTGATGGTAGTAGTGATGTCTTAGATAAAATATTGAAGAATAAAAAACATTCCAAGGATACTGGAGGATTGGGATGTGGTACCAATGAATGCTCTACAAGCAAGGAGACCTCCCACAAAGATATTCAATTCGTCTCCTCAAATGGAAATGGTAAGGGCCAAACCTTCACAGTTAGAAATGCTCCAAGAAAGAAGGTTGACCTAACTAGAACCGGTGAAGACATGATGAGGATGAAGACCAGTGCTGCAAGGAGGAACAATACAGATTCAAAAGGAAAAGGGAACATGAAAGAAGATAGCTTCATTGGTAGAAAGAATAAGAGAACATAGTTCAGAAGATCCTTCACCGGTAGAAGACAAAGGAATCCTTCCAACCCGAAGTCAAGACAAGTGTGGAAGAGAAAGGGATAAGATGGAAGAATTGCAGAAAGTGGACAACCTAGGATCCACCCTTGAAGAAGAAGAAGAAGAAATGGAGATGCCAAACCAGTAAGATCACCTAATGTTTGGCAAAACAATTTTGTAAGTAATATGTCCTCCTTCTCCAATTACTGTTTTACATTTAATGGTTATGTCCATAGAGCAGAAGAATGTAGAAAGGGATCTAGGAGAAACAATTTAGGATGCCATAGATATCATGCATATGGGTACAAAGTTTCAAAGAGTAGAAACATTTATATCCCCTCTACCGGTTATGCAAATGTTATATGTTATCAATGCAATGGGTTTGGCCATAGAAGTCATGAATGTAGGAAGAAGAATTCTCAGTCCTATAGCAATCGATGGAACAATCATGCTTAGTATGGAAGCATTTATATGAAATAGGAGCAGAAAAGACCTGCATGGAATAAGAGGAGAAGTTTTCCTATACAATCAAGGGATCCATGGAGACTGGTACCTGGCTACAATAGCATAATCAGAAAAGGAGGAGCGAACTGGTATGTTAGAAGGTCCCCCAATCATTTGATTGGTATGAATGTTATGTGCTACTACAACAATGCTTCCGATCATGCTAGAGAATTTGGTAAGGCAAGGTTCAATAAGCAGAAGAAGGTCAACACTACTCAAAAGGTTGCAAATGAGGAAAGGAGTGAGATCAAGAAGGTATGGAGGAAGAAGCAGGAAGATAAGAGAATGTACAAACATTATGCATTCAATGCACAAGTTATATCTCCTAAAGCTTAAAGAAGATGTAGGACTAAGGGGGAGCTATATATTGATCAAATAATTCACCCCCATGCTTGATAAGGACGAAGGAGAAGATAGGTTGCTATTGGTAAGAAGAAAAAGGTGAGATAGTGTGTGTGTAGTTACTATTCTGACTAAACACTTATACTTGTGTTAGTAAATAGTTTAAATTGTAATTGGGATCTGAGGCACTTGACACAAGAGGATGGAGGCTGATGGAAAATGTGTTCCGGTGGAGATATTGATTCAACAGAACAATCCGCTATGTGTAGTGTGGTGTCGATATGGATATTAACCGATATAGCATAATATGCGAGTCAATGTGTTTCGGTTGTGTTGCAGTGGCTTCGAGCCTAGATAAATGAATTTATGTCTTTGATGATATTAGAAGTAGTCCTAAATGACAATATGTTGGACCAGTAGCCGATCCCATGTGTATGAGACATCATGATGTCAACCGGTGTGAGAGTTGACATGAAGTTAATGTGACTTGGCATTGTGGTAAGGTAAGATCATGTCACAAAGATGTAATGGATGTCATGGAAGTGAAAGATCATCAGCATTTATAAATGCTCACTTCCATCAATACAAAGTGCAGTTTGGGGTACGAGTTTAGGACTTGATAGAAAAATAAAGACTAGAGATCTGTGGTTCAAGGGGAGTTCATAGTCATATTCTATGATTTGTATCTATTGTACGTGACACAGGAGGAGATCAAGTGTCATTGTTGCTAAACCATAGACTAGTATACAAGGAGACGTGAACAAAGATGGATGGCTACCTGCACAAGGGGAAAATATGTTAAACAGATATCTGATTATTTCCAACAATCAAATAGATTGGTATCAGTGTCTGTATCAACAATTGGTTTCAATTGGTAGCACTCATAGTACAATCACATTTGATTCTTAAGACCAATTTATAGCAGATGGGTAAAATGCAGTTTGAGTGGCAGGTAAGAAACATTCACTGACACACATTTTAACAATTGGTTGATTCTACAATCGATGTCAGACCAGTATACACAATTGGTGTCAGTTGGTGTGTGAGCTCTCCATTTCAAGTGCTACTAGATGAGAGGTTGCAGTGTATAGTGGTCAAAAGGGAAGAAGCAACCAGTAGAAAGGGGGAGAGAAGATAATATTTATAGTACTAATAGAAAATAGAGAGAGAGCTTGCAGTATACCAGATGTTAAGACCCTTTGCCATTATTGTCAAAGGGGGAGAAAGAATTTGTAGTATATCGGATACTACATGTGTTGACATTAATGCCAAAGGGGGAGATTGTTGGAATTATGTTGTCATTGATGTCAACCGATATAGCATGTTATCGAGGTAAAGAAGGACAACCAGTATGGGAGGATAGTTAATATGTTGTCAGTGTTATCAACTAGTAGTGTGGATAGTGAAGCCAATAGGTAAGCAAGTTGGAGTAATTGGTTTACATGTCAGTATTGGGAAGAAGGAACTAGTTAGTGAGTATGCATGTAGAGAAGTGACCGGTGTGTGATGTGAATTGACAAGCGTGTGACTGGAAGAGCTTACTCCAGTATGAGCTAATGAAGGGTCAAAAGTGCAACTGGTATGCTAGTATGTTGTCAACTAGCAGGACTCCCACCAAATGAAGAGAAGGTTGATAGAAAGTGTGCTTCTTCAGTGAGCAAAGATGACATATGGAAAAGGTACTGGGACATATGTCAAGTTGAAGATGTATCCTCTCCTTAGTGAAGTCACATCATTATCGATAGGTGATATAGATCCTCTTTTACAAGTGTTTAGTAGTTGAAGTGAAGTTGTCTATTCTTCCCACTAGTAAGTGGTAATAACTTGCTTATCTCACAACATACATGACATACATAATGACTCTCCGAGATAGGATAGTCAGAGTAAGAAAATGTAGGTGATTGGATGCATAGACCGAATGACCAAAGTGGAAGATGAGGAAGCCTCCAGAGGTCAAGATCTAAGATGTACACCGGATCAGCATGTGAAGTCAAGATTTGCTACAGGGACAGATAAGGAAGAGCTAAGACAATGTGTTTGCCATCTTGGCAAACCGGTTGAGAGGAGAACCGGTAAGATGAAGATGAATCTCTGCAGTTGCACACTTGCAGTTACTGAGGTTCAGATGGAGATTGTTGTTGCCACCAATGGAGATGGTTGGACGTTGATAGAACAAATTCGTCAAGAATCCCAATCGGTAAAATAGGATACTAACATACAACTAAGTGAACAAAGAGACAAAAGTGAAGTGCTCTCAATCTGATGAAGATGCACATGGTGAGTCATCCTAGATAGATGCTGAGGATCAACATGGTTGATGATTGGGAAAAAGTGATTCCATGACAATACAGAGAAGGCATGAAGGTTAACTAGTTAGGTCTAACTGTTAAGTCAAGATATACCGGCAAGGCTAGAGTGCTGGTAGGCAAAGATGGACCAGTAGTGTGAACTATACACCAGTTGTGTGCTATTGGTCGGTGACCAAGTCAGAACAACATAGTGATCCAAGGTGGATGCCGACAAAGGTGCCATGTGGAATTGAAGTGGCATGCATGCACAGGTTGATGTATTGTGTCAGTGAGGTTGTTAGCGGTTGGTCTAGCATTTAATGGCAACTACAAAGCTCAAGGAATGATGGCAAAGGTTGGTGGCTCAAGATCAAGAGAAAAATAGAGATCCATGATATACTGATCTAGCAGATTGAAGTGGGTGAAGGAAACTAAATCATACACATGATTGACAAGACACAAAGTCAAAAGCCATTCTACAGATGGCTAAAAATAGAAGACATGCGTTAAAAGGTAAAGATAATGGTGATGCTGATTGATGAGCTACAAATCATTAATCAAGGAGATGAGATCTGATTGGATATGATATGTCATGATGATCAGAGAAGAGATTTGATGCAGATTCAGTGCATGGTGGAAACCCTAATGCACCAAAGTTGAAACTCACGTTTAGGTGGGAAAGTCTAGATATAAGTATGCGAACCAAAGATGGAAAGATGTTGATGCTGCATGGAAGAGTAATGTTGGTGAAGTAAGTGGAACCAAAAGGAAAATCAGTTGGTGAAGTTCATTGAAGATCATAGTGATTGAATGAGAGTGTGGTTAAACTGGTAGGAGAGTTTAACTTTGAGTCAAACCAGTAAAGTCCAAAGTAATAGGTAAAGCAACAAGATAGGATAAGTATAGAGGGGAACTTGTGGTGTTCAAGGCAGCAAGAAGGTAGTCCAGAGTGAAGCAACTATATGCATGTGTGGGAGAAAATATTCGGCAGGTAGAGGGAAGAGAAGGGATAAACCGGTGAGCAGAGTAACCGACAACAAGTGTATGATTTCACTATTCATCCAACATGCAGAGGTAGAACCAGTGTGTCAGCAACAAAAGGTGAAGGTGAGTAGAGAGAAAAAGAGAGATAGAAGGAGGAGTAATAGTCAATTGATAAGGGTGAGGAGGAGTAAAACCAACAAGGTAGAGTGTATGTAGTGGTTACAAGATTCACTTGTATCGAGGGTTATTACTGTTGTATTATTTTGTTATATATTGTAATCAATGATTTGGAGCTCGGTGCAGGGATTGGTGCTCCTTTGGTTGATGCCCTAAATCAAGGGTTGGTGCTCCTTGGGTTGGTGCCCTAAATCAGGAGTGGTGCTCCTTGGGTTGATTCCCTAAATGTTGTAATCAATGTTTCATTGTGAGGCTGGATTGGAGCAGTAGTCTCCAACAACATTTCTCACCGAGTTTTTTCCCATCTTGGGTTTTCCTCGTATATATTGGTGTCATGTAATGTGATTTTGTGTGTGGTTTCATTTGAGTCATCCTCTTATCTAACCGACATGTGTGCTTTATGTTAGCTCTGCTAACTGGTATATACACATAGGATAGAAAAGGGTAAAGTTTTGAAACCATTGATTCACCCCCCCTCTCAATGGCATCTTGTGTTCAATAGAAATTTCTCTATTACAAGTTTAGTCTTTAAACAAAAGTACCAATGAGTTTTGGAGTTAGAATTATCTTGATAAAAATTCTCATGTCAAAACTAATTATAGGTTTATATATAAGTTTTTTGGTCCTTCACATATAATCTTTTCTTTCTATACATCTACAAACTCTTTTTCTTGTTGTTCCCTGAAACCATAACTGCTAGACAGTCTTAATGAATTGACCAGGTGCACAATGCTTCTGCTACCTTTTATTAAGGTATATCATTAAGGTCATTGTTGTCAGGAAGCTAACTATTGAAGATTGTTGCACATATGAGGTTTAAGATTGCCACACATATCACAACATATAAATTGATAAGTATTATGGATCAATAAGGCATATTGTTATCATCTATAAGACATACAAACTTCTTCAATTGTTACATAGGAAGTGCATAATAGTTTGTTCTAAACTGCTAGTATAATCTTGCTACATAGTAATCTTTAGGTTAGTTGTTCAATTGATTGTTCAAATTTTTTTTTTCTTTATCCTTTTCCATTGCTTGATATGATGGTCTAATGTAGTTACTTGTCATCACTAACAACTATATTTTCCATACTTGTTTGACATTAATGAATCCCTTTGACATCAAAGACAATATTTCCAATAGAAGGTTGTCTTATGGATTTCCTCATCCTTTCACCTAAACTTATGGTAGCTTGACTACAAATCAATCTTCAAAACTACAGTGGCTTGATGCATTTAATCAAAGAGATCATTTATACATGGAAAATGATATTTATTTCTTTTTTTCTTTATTGAGCATGCAATAGTCTATGCATGATCACATAGTACCATTATTCTTATTTATGAAGATCACAGTTCTTCCCCATGGTGAGGTTTTGGAATGCTTAAAAGCTTCAACAATTACTATTTTGGCTGTTGAAGGAGGTTTGCTAACCTTTTAATAGTGCTAATATTTATCCATAACATGAAAACCTAAACCTATTTAAACCGTTCACAATTGAAACTCCATGAATACTCACTATCTTTTTACTATGCTTGGTGAGTGTTATGATGATCTCCAGTTGCATTTGTATAAACTTTATTATTTATTTTCTAATGAGGTTGTAAACTCAATATGAAAGAGGATTATTATATATATATATATATATAGTAAATAACATAAAAATTAGTCATATTTTGCATAATAACCCCATAAACACCATATAAATTTATTTTTCTCTAATAGGCCTTTGAAATTCTTGTAACCCACCAAACAAAATAATGTTAATTTAGTATTTTCAAATGGGAAGAAATCTTTCCCTAAAAATTTTCCACATTATGTTCAATGTAGTCTTATATATGCCTGTAAAATGATTTTATTATAGCTTAAATAGGTATCTACTCAAGTAAAATTATATAATTACTTCTAAGGTTTTGATTGAAGAGATAGACGATTCTCCTTCAAACATTTAAAAATGGTGCATAAATTCTTCTAACGTAGATGCAATAAGTTCACTTAAACTTCATCTTGAGTGCAACATATGTTGAGGTGGACAATTGTGTTAACTTGGTATGGAAAACATGTGGAGCCGACCTCTTGTGACCAAGATTGACATGACATATAGATTCAATGTATATAAATGGTCAAATTAATTTATAATAAAATATTATGAAATAATTATACAATTGTAATACTTGTGTAAGTATCTTAGTTAAATATAAAATATCAAATAGATCTTGAAAGAATGTTATATTATATTGATAATACACATCTATTCAAAACACCAGAAAGATTATTAAGTGATAATCCAATAAAAATATAAATTCTACAACTATTAGGTCTCATCTACTAGTAAAATGTCCTTAGATCTTGTACCACAATCAACATGGTAGATCATCCTCTACATATAAAGTAGGAAACTATATGCACAAGAGAGAAACATTTTACCAAAATTAACGAGATAGTTCATCCTCTACATATAAAGTAGGAAGCTATATGTACAAGAGAAAAATCATGTATTTAGATCTTTAGATTAAGGAAGAGTTCTTAAATAACTTAAAATATTTGACAAATACTCTTTTAGCTCTTGAAGAAGGTTTGCTAACCTTTTAATAGTTTCAAAATTTATTCAGAACGTGAAAGATTAAGCCTCTTTTAACCTTCCACATTCAAAAATTCATGAATATCTCATATATTTTCACCGTAATTGATAGGTATTATGTGTTGGCCATTTGGAGGAATTGATTATGTGTTGCATTGATGTTTTGTAATTGATGTTAACAATAACTGTTTTGGATGCTTTACCGGCACCCTTCTGGTCCTGGTAGGTTGAGTGGTTTCTGGTTGGTTTAGATCTGACATGATCCGGTATGATTTGGTTATGGAATTGGCTTACTAATGTTCATATTTGGTCAGTTGGTTTTGGTCTGGTGATCGGATGCTATCCCGTTTGCTTGGAAGCTTGGTTTGTGGTTCCGGCGAGGGTTTCACCGGCATAGTGTTGATGAAGATCTTTTGATGATATGCATAAGTGGCATTGGTGTAGCTTCTGGTATGGAGTCAGGATGTTGATGGTGATAATGTTCGAGACTTGACAGATTGGGATCATTGATTTAGCGTGTGGACCTATATTGGGTCCCGGTTGATCTAGGTTATGGAGTGAATTAATGTAACGTGTGGATTGGACCTCTCAATGTGTTTCCATGACGTCTTATGAGTTGGACATTATTTGTTTGGTCTAAGACTGACATTTTTTGTAATTATGTAATTGGTTTATTGTCTGGTGGTCGACTTGATTGTTTATGGTCAAGGGTTTGTATATATATGATGTAAGATCTCATTGTGGATCATGGGCATGGTATGGGATATGGATATATAATGTGCGAATACTGTAATATCATTTAGGTAGAGGATTTAGTCGATCATTAGAGATCGAGTTGGGTTTATGTAAGAGGATTTAGTCCTCTGGTATTGAGCTTAACTGGAACAGTACTCAGGCATAGGAGATGCTATCTTTGTAGTTCATTCATTCTTCCGGATTGTAGTATGGATTTCTATGTAGTCAGTGAGAATCCTTTTGTGATGAGCAGTGCGCTCTAGGCTATTGGCCTTCCTGCAAGTGCAAGCCCCTCAATTGTAATTCACATACTTACTGGAGAAGTATTATCTGACTGTGGGTAGGCTTCCCACCATGTTTTTTCCCTTTAACGGGTTTTCCATGTATAAATCTTGGTGTCATGTGGATGGTATTTATTCTATGATTATTGTTTATGCTTAATTGGTTTAACTGCTATTCTGGTATTTGGTTTAAGCATTCCGGTATTAATGTTTTGGGTTCTGGTATTAAAGTTTTAATTGATAAATTTTCTGGTAATCTATGACAAGAGCCCCCCTCTCAGTTGTCTTCTGGTTATTTGAACTATCTAGCAATTGGTATCAGAGCCCTGGTCCTCTCTGCAGAAAGCTTAACTGCTTGAGGAAGATCCTATGGCGACTAACAGTTCAAGTTCATCTAGTTCATCTAGAGATATCTTTTGGAGAGATATTCCTAGGCTTGATGGAACAAATTACACAGTATGGAAGATTCAGATGGAGACTCATCTAAGATATCTTGGCAAGGAGATTTGGGAGATCACACAGAATGGTGTTACACCTCATAATCTGTCATTTGGCAATCCTCCTCTAGAAAAATTGGATAAGGAGATTGAGAATGATTGTAGAGCAAGAGAAGCCCTCTTGTGTGCACTTTCTGATCAACAAATAATGAGATTAATAAAAAAATCATCTAGAAAGGCTACATGGGATAAGTTGGAGACTCTTAATGAAGGTGACCTTACAGTGAAGATTTATAGACTTGATGGTTATCGGGTGAGATATGAAAACCTGAAGATGGAAGAAGATGGAAGGATTACTGCATTCATGGAAAGGGTAAATGAGATTGTTATGGGAATTCAATGTTGTGGTAGAACTCTCAGTGAAGATGAAATTGTTTCTAAAGTTCTGAGAGCCCTACCACCGGCTTACAAGATGAAGGCTACTACAATTAATGAATTAAGAACAATTACTAATACTTATGTCAACATAGATACCTTGGTTGGGAAATTATCTACTTTTGAGCTTGAAGAATTTGGACCTTATAGAGCTGTGAAGTCTGAACCTTCTTTTCATGAATCTGCATCAGTAACTGGTAAGTAAGACTAGAAAACTTTATATGCAAAAGAATTGGATGATATGAAGAGAGAAGATGATGAGTTTGAGCAACATGAAGCACTATTTGCTAGAAGAGTACCTAAAGGACCGGTAGGAAGTAAGTATGAAGGAAAAACACCTTTTAAATGCTTTGCATGTAATAAGATTGGTCATTTTGCATATAGATCTCCTGAAAGGAATTCAATATTTGAAGAAAGATTTAGAAGATCTTTTAAGCCTAACCCTAGATATTTGAACAAGTATAAGTATAGGAAAAACATAGACAAATCATGCTACATAGTAGATGAGGAAGGTGTTACCGATTTTGATGATGAACTGACAAAAGAATCTGCTATTGGTTCCGGCAATGGGAAGGAATGGGTGTTCCTGGCTATCAAGGAAGATGTTCCGGCACTGGAAGAGAATGTACTTGAAGAGAAGGCACTTGCTGCTAAAATCAAAGACAAGGATGAATGGGTAATTGACAGTGGTTGTTCACATCATATGATTGGAGATAAAGGAAAGTTTCTATCTTTGCAAGAATTTGATAGTGGCCTGGTTAGGTTTGGAGATGACCAAGCATGTATGATCAAAGGAAAAGGGACTATATCACTAGATGGTAAGAACAATACTGATAATGCTTACTATGTTGAAGGTTTAAGGCATAATATTTTGAGTGTAGAAAAATTGGTAGATAAGGGATTTCAATTATAGTTCAAGGATGGAAAATGCAAAATCATTAACAGATCTGGTTTGGAGATTGCAACTGGTACACAGACAAAAGGCAATATATTTCATTTGAATTCCGGTGAGAAGACATGTTTGATTGCACAAATTGATGAGAGTTGGCTATGGCATAAAAGGCTGTGTCATGTGAATTTTGATTGCATTGTAAAGATTAGTTCAACTAAGACAGTTAGAGATATACCTAAGATTGTAAAGCCCTATAATCCAGAATGTAAAGAATGTCAAAAGGGTAAATAGGTCAGAACCTCTTTTAGGAGTATACAAGATAAATCTAATGATATTCTTGATCCTATTCATACTGATTTGTGTGGCCTTGCTAGAGTTAAAAGTTTTTCAAGGTGATAGATATTTTATGCTAATCATTGATGATTATTATAGAATGACGTGGGTTACTTTTCTAAGGGAGAAATCTGAAGCATTTAAAAAGTTTAAAATCTTTAAAGCTAAAGTGGAAACTGAGATAGGATTGAAGATAAAATGTTTAAGGTCATATCATGGTGGAGAATTCACATCCAGTGAGTTTAATAAGTTTTTTGAGAAGCATGGTATAAGGAGACAATTTTCTGCTCCCTAGACACCTCAACAGAATGGAGTTGTGGAAAGGAAGAATATAACTATCTTGGATGCTGCTAGAATAATGATGATGGAAGATAGTATACCTCATATCTACTAGAGAGAAGCAGTGAGAATAGTGGTTTATACATTCAACATAGTAAATATCAAAGGAGAAACCAGTAAGACACCTTATGAATTATGGTTTGGCCATACACCTACAATTAAGTATTTCAGAATATTTGGTAGTATTTATGTTATATCAGGAGATATGATATCATTGGAAAATTTGATCCTAGATGTGATGAAGGCATATTTCTTGGTTATTCTAATGAAAGCAAGGCATATAGATGTTATAACAAGAGATTGCAGTGAATTATAGAGAGTGCTAATGTCAAGGTGGATGAGCTGAATATAAGTCAAGTTAGAGTTTATGAGTAAGAATCGATGGTGGAAATGATTATATCTGAACCGGTAGCATCTTTACCAGAACAAAGTGTTGAACCAGTTACTCTGATAGTATCAGAAAATTCAACAGTAACTGTAGAACCGGAAAGAGGAACAAAGAGTCAGAAGACTCCTAGGTATATGAGATAGAATCATTCATAAGATTAGATTATTGGGGATAAGAATAATGGAGTGATGACAAGAAGAAGACTGACAACTAATGAGGTATGTTTAATTTCTCAAGTTGAACTAGTATCAGTAATTGAAGCATCTAAAGATAAATGTTGGTTGAAAGCTATGGAAGAAGAATTAGATCAAATTGAGACTTGAATAACACATGGACTTTAGTTCCCCGACCTAAAAATAAGAATGCTATTGGAACTAAATGGGGTTTTAGGAATAAATTGAATGAGGATGGTCAAGTTGTAAGGAATAAGGCTAGATTGGTTTGTAAAGGATATTCTCAGAAGGAAGGAATTGATTATGGTGAGACTTTTGCACCTGTAGCTAGGATTGAAACTGTAAGATTATTTCTTGCCTATGCTGCCCATAAAAAACTACAAGGTTTATTAGATGGATGTTAGGTGTGCATTTTTGAATGAGGATCTTGATGAGGAAGTTTATATTGAGAAAACTAATGGTTTTTCACTTTTAGATGATACAAACATGGTTTGCAGGTTAAGGACAACTTTATATGGACTGAAACATGCACCTAGAGTACGCAAGGCTGGATAAATATCTTTTGAAGCTTGCTTTTACTAAGGGTAATGTTGATAGTAATTTATATTGTTAGATCACTGATGATGATATACTGATTATTGAAGTATTTGTTGATGAGATCATTTTTGAGGTGAAGATAAGTTGTGCATGGAATTTTCTAAAATATGGAGAAAGAATTTGAAATGTCTATGATTGGGGAAATGGAATTTTTCTTAGGTTTCTAGATTACTCAGACTGATAAAGGTATTTTTATCTATCAAACTAAGTATGCTAGGGAATTGTTGAAGAAATTTTGTATGAGAGATTCTAAACTGGTAAGTACTCCGATGATTACAAGTGAGAAATTGACAAGGAAAGATGTTTTTGCATCGGTAAATCCTACAAGATACAAATCTATGATTGGAGGTCTGCTTTATTTAACTCGGACTAGGCCTGACATAATGAATGTTGTTTGTATTGCATCTAGATTTCAAAGTGATCCTAGAGAAAATCATGAGAGTGCAATGAAAAGAATTTTTACATACTTGCAAGGTACATCAGAATATGGTTTATGGTACCCTAAGGATGATGACTTTAATTTATGTGCATATACAAATGTTGATTGGGCTGGTGATGTTGATGACCAGAAAAGTACTTCCGGTGGAGTTCTCTTTCTTGGAAAGAAGTTGGTTTCATGGATCAGCAAGAAGTAGTCATGTACTTCTTTATCTACTGATGAAGCTGAGTATGTTGCTGCTGCTACTAACTGTACACAATTTCTATGGATGAAGTAAATGTTGAAGGATATCAAAGTGCATTGCACTAGACCGATAGTTATTCACTGTGATAACTCTGCTGCTATTGACATATCAAAGAATCCAATGCTTCACTCTAAGACAAATCACATATCTATAAAGTATAAATTTTTGAAGGAGAAGGTGGAAGAAAATAAAGTTAGACTGGTTTATGTGAACACTAAAGAGTAGATTGTAGATATTGTCACTAAACCTTTGCCTAAAGAACCATTTGAGTACCTGAGAGACAGGTTAGGGGTTTCTGCCCCTCCAGTAAAGACCTGATTGATGCTTTTTGGCATCAATCCAATATGTATTATTAGAGACATAATTCATTCCTACACTAATGTGGGGATGCTACTGCTCAGGGGGAGTAGTCATCTTTTTGATTCAGTGGTTTATGTTTTTTCTTTGATATTTTTGTCAGATTTCTGGCATTGATGTCAAAGGGGGAGAGATATTGATGTGAAAAAACTTAAGGAGTTGTATACAGTAGGGGGAAAGATATATGTATAATTTAGATCCTTATAGAGATATCATTTACAGGGGGAGTTTGGTCTTTGTTTCAGAACTTCATTGCTATATCTTTATGTGGGAGATTGCTGGTTGTCTTCCATTGGGGGAGACTTGTTTGGCATTTCTTGGTACTTCAATATTTTTCACATCTAGTGTTGCCATCAATGCCAAAGGGGGAGATTGTTGGCCATTTGAAGGAATTGATAATGTGTTGCATTTATGTTTTGTCATTGATGTCAACACTAGTTGTTTTGGATACTTTACTGACACCCTTCTGGTTCTGGTAGGTTGAGTGGTTTCTGGTTGGTTTGGTCTGACATGATCCAGTATGTTTTGGTATGATTTGGTTATGGAATTGGCTTACTCATGTTCATATCTAGTCAGTTGGTTTTGGTCTAGTGATCGGATGCTATCTTGTTTGCTTGGAAGCTTGGTTTGTGGTTCCGGCGAGGGTTTTATCGACATAGTGTTGATGAAGATCTTTTGATGATATGGATAAGTGGTGATGGTGCAAATTTTAGTATGGATTCAGGATGCTGATTGTGATCATGTTCGAGACTTGGCAGATTGGGATCATTGCTTTAGCGTGTGGACCTATATTGGGTCCCAGTTGATCTAGGTTATGGACTGTCTTAATGTAACGTGTGGATTAGACCTCTCGATGTGTTTTTGGGATGTCTTATGAGTTGGATATTATTTGTTTGGTCTAAGGCCGACATGTTTTGTAATTATGTAATTGGTTTATTGTTTGGTGGCAGACCTGATTGTTTATGGTCAAGGGTTTGTATATATATGATGTAAGATCTCATTGTAGATCATGGTCATGGTATGGGATATTGATATGTAATGTGTGGATAATGTAATATAATTTAGGCAAAGGATTTGGTCGATCGTTGGAGATCAAGTTGGGTGTATGTAAGAGGATTTAGTCCTCCGGTATTGAGCTTAACCGGAACTATACTCAGGCATAGGAGATGCTATGTTTGAAGTTCATTCATTCATCTAGATTGTAGTCTAGATTTCTATGTTGTTAGTGAGACTCCTTTTGTGATGAGCAGTGCTCTCTAGGCTATTGGCCTTCCTGCAAGTGCAAGTGCAGGCCCCTTAATTGTAATTCACATACTTACTGCAAAAGTATTATCTGACTGTGGGTAGGCTTCCCACCATGGTTTTTCCCTTTACCGGGTTTTCCACGTATAAATCTTGGTGTCACGTGGAAGGTATTTATTCTCTGATTATTCTTTATGCTTGATTGGTTTAACTGCTATTCCGATATTTGGTTTAAGCATTCCGATATTAATTTTTGGGTTTCCGTATTAAATTTTTAATTGATAAATGTTCTGGTAATCCGAGACAACTGATTCAGGCCCCCCTCTTAGTTGTCTTTCGATTATTTGAACTGTCTAACATTATGATGATCTCCAAATGAGTTTGTGTAAACTTCACAAACTTTTTTTAGTGACTTCGTAAACTTGTCTAAAAGAGGATAATTTCATATTTTTTTATTGGAAAATAATTTTTTATTAAAAATGGCCACATTTCATATAACAACCACATAAATCCCTTATTATTGTTACTTTTCTCTAGTAGCCCCATTGAAACTCGACTAAACTATAACTTACTAGATACAACAATGTTAATTTAATATCTTCCAAATGGGAAGAAATTTTTCCCTAAAAACTTGTCGCATTGTGTTCAATGGAATCTTAAATGTCCATATAAAATGAGTTTGTTCTAGTTTAAATAGATCTTCCTAAGTAATTGTTTCAGCCAATACAGATTAAATTGTGCAACTACCTGTTGGATTTTTACTGAAGAGAGACGATTTTCCTAGAAACATTTAAAAATACTACACAAATTCTTCTAAGTTTAATACAATAAATTCACACAAATTTGATCAATATAAAAGTTTAAAATTTGTTGAATTAAAAAATAAACAAGCATTATGAATATTCAAATTAATTTGTTATCATATCTCATTAAAGAGTTAAACACCTCTTAATACTTTGTAAATATCCTACTTATTTATGAAATATTAAATAGGTGTTAGAACAAGATTGAAGTGTGCCAACAATGTACATTTAAGATTGAAGTGTGCCAACAATGTACATTTATTCACAGTACCATAAAAACTATTAAGTGATCTTCAAATAAAAAAGTCAGTTATACAGCTATTAGGTCATCTTCGTCTCTACCAGTGAAAGTCCACAAGAAAGATCATCCTCTACATATAAAGTAGAAAGTCATATATACAAGGGAGCTGTCACGTATTTAGCACACAAATAGAAGATCGTTATCTCTGACCACATCTAAATCATCGATCTCCGATCCATCCATGTCCATGACATGACTCCTATTCGCCTTCCCAAATTTTTCCTCTGCATATGGCAAAACCATTGAACAGTGATAATTGTTTCCAAACAGAGAGTGACAAAATCAGTGATATGAAAAAAGAATTTATATTATATACCTGCTATGTTGATAAGCTCCTCCACTGTATTAGGTAACAGAATTAATTTTCCAATCTTCTCTGGACTATACTGTAACTTGCAAGGTTCATGCTCATACTCCTTTGGATGATAGCAATGTATTGTCACTCGTCTCTGTATGGGGAATTTTTGCTCTTTCCTTTCACCCTGAGTTAAGTAAGTTCGATTATGATGAGAGAAAACTGCATCAAAATAATTTTTACTCTCTGTTTTCTCTTCATGATCTGTATTCTCGTCCAGAAATGGCAAGTGTACTATGGATGTTAACTCTTCCATCATTGACTGGTTGAGTCCTTTCAGATGCTGCAAATATTGCATGTAGCAAGAAGTAATTAGGCTAGATGATACACAAGTTAATGTGGTACTATCATTTTCTTCTAGGATCAACTCCTTGTATTGTGAAGATTTTCATGGACCAGCTCATTGATTAGCTAATTTCTGATTCTGATGTAGCTTATTATCAAACATCCTTAAAAGTAGACTGACTCTGGTACCATGTTAAACTTTTCATAAATCAGCTAGAACTTGAATCTAAGATCTTCCTTTTCCTATTAGAGTGTTTTATCACTGAACTAGTGATCTTTATAACCCAGCGATCTATCACTGCACTACTGGTTTTTATAAGACCAACCCAGTTTTAGTTCCGATTTGAGTTATTACCAAAGAAAATGGATGAAATGGATTAGGCTGAGACTTTTGGGAAGTTTTGAATCTTTATACTAGACCTATTGTAAGGGAAAGGCTCAAAACTACTGTTCTAATAGAATAGTGGGGTTAAAAACATTTGCAATCTAATTTATTTAGAATATTTTCATGGTTCCATACCTGCAGGAAGTTTTCCTCCATAATCTTTCCATCCTCAAAATATGTCTGCACAATTTGAATAAAATCATGGCGACTCAACCGAAGGAGCTGACAAAGTATCTTACTTCTTACGCCGAAAGGCTGTGGGATATTTAACATAAATCCAATCTCTCCAATCAAATTTGGGGTGTCTTGTTTTGCTATAAGCTGAAAAAATGAAACCAGAGTATTTGAAACTAATAATTGAATCTTAAAAACAGTATGAAGACAGAGCTTAAGCAGGTGGCTTATTTGTTGTTATTTGGGACCAAATAACAAACTTTCTGCCATTTTAAGGTGGACATTCTTCCTTTATATTCTCTCACGCAAATAGAAGTACACTCGCCTTTTCACTTCCATTGACATTTGTGTATATCTCCTGTTAATAAAATTTGCATGAACATTGAAGAATTAAGTTGAAATTAGTACAAATGTTAAAAGCGCGGGAGATGGATTGAGAACTAAAACAATTCAGAAACTGGTGAAATTTCACAGTGAATGTGAAATGTATCTTACCACTATCCCTGAAACCAAAATATAAAAATCAGTGGGATTCTCATTCTTTAAAATGATGTCCACTTTTGGGGGAAAGTACTCTGCTTTCATCTCTGCAACCTTCATAGAATGTTAACCCGAACTACATTAGCATTGAGTGATTTCTTATATTGCCTTGAGCTTGATAGACTCAAGATAGGATGTGTTATATATATAAACTTACGAATTGCAGCAGTATATCACGAGGAATTCCATTAAAAAGATAAACATTTTCAACTGTTGTTAAAAAGAGATGATGGGCAATGGTAGAGCGAAGTGTTTTAGGAAAATCTGCCAAAGCTTCTTCGTGCTGTAGTTCTCTTGTTTTAAATCTTAGTCTGAAGTTCGCCATCATTTGATCCTTCAACCATTCTGGTAAACGGTGTTTGGCCATAAATTTTGAAGCTTGGTGAATTGTATCCCTCTGCCAAATAACGTTCATCCATTCACAATATGCTCCTAAAAGTCTACTGAATAAAAACTTGAAAAAGAAAAAAAAAAATTACTTACAAACATAAGGGTTCTGGGTGCAGTTTGTACAACAAGGGTAGTTATGTTTCCTATCAAATAGGCGCTGAGACTCAGATTGAAGAGCATGTAAAACATTGTAAACACTTTCTCCTGCATGGTCACCGCATGTAGATCTCCATACCCAACAGTGGTTAGAGTGGTGACAGACCAGTATATGGTAGCCACGTATCCCACAGATATATTTCTATTAGCTTTAGCATAACCAACCCATGTGTGTTCATTTATTCTTTTACCCGAGTAATTCACTGCAAGAGAATAATAGAAGCAGGAAAAAATGTGGACAGAAAATAGTGTTACCTGCAACATTTAATCCAACAACTATGTTAAGGGTTTTTACAACATTTGAGCTTCTTAATTTTGCTTGAAGAGTTTCATATGCATATCAAGTTGCTAATAAGATTGCTATTTTTGATATTAGATCATTGAGTGTGATCAGAAATGTCCTATAAAAAATTTAGAATATCTCTTTTTTATATTAGATTATTGAGTGTAATTCAAAAACATCAAATGACTATTAAAATTGTTTTCTAATATCAAATCATTAAATATGATTTCAAAATATTGAATAAAAAAATATACACAATAAATTTAAGAAACAATCTTAATTATGCTACATGAACTGTAAAAACTAATGTTAACTAAATATAAAATTTGTAAGAAAATAGAATGAAACGCTTACGCAGATCAGTTTTACAGATCTAGTCCAGAAATAACTGAACCGTATGTCTTTCTCAAGCCTGCAAGTAAATCAGTAGAGGGCTCATGCTCAATAGAAAGCCAATATTAAGTGTAGAAAAAGCACCGTTTTAAAAGGAGAAGCTGAACAAAATTTACCTGGTAAACAAATCGCTAACTCTTCTCAACCGCCATAGCCGCAACATATTGAGGAGAAGAAATATTTTATGGCTTAAACTGTGTCTATTACCAGTAAAAATTATATAAATAAGCTGAAATGGAGTTGTTGAAGCCAAATCCAATATAAAACATCTCGAAATATACCTGTTAAGAGAAACCAAATTATCTGATTAGTTTCAATTTCATCCATTAATGATTTAGAGTGGATACAAGTAAGTAAATTGGTTCTACCGAATAGCTATCTTCTTTACATCGTCCACAAGCAAGTAGGTTGTTTTGTCAAGGTATGGCACAAAGAATGTTAAGACCATGTCCACTGCAAAGAAGACATTGACAATATTATCCACCACAAACAATGGAATAAATTCATTCACTTTGGTAAATGCAAACTCATATGGTGAAATCCACGCAGTATACACCACCAATACAATCAGCCAGTTTCGCCACCATCTGCACAGATCAATAGCTACAATTTCTCAACAATGACTTTCTTAGTGCAAGAACATAGGTATGTCTCCATCAAAGATTTAGAAAGATATTCTTATTCTTATTCTAAGAAACAAATTATTCACCTGTAATGCTTGTTATGATGATGAACGATCCATTTCCTTTGAAGATGAGGATTATTACTGTCATGAGCTAAGCTTCCCAAGGCTGGTAGAAAGCCGCTTGAAATTGAATCAAAGAAATCTCCTGAACGTCTTCTGCCTGCCATTATCTTTCCAGGACTTGTAGTCGCTGCAAATGATTGATAAAATATTTGATTATGGTCGATTGGACTCACCAATTTTATCGTTAGCAATTGATCATTAGGCCGATTTATTCCGATTTTTCATTGGATGAGCTCTTGTTCTTGGATGTTTTCCACCCAAGCATTGGGTTACTCGTCAAATATTGAAGATGTCACCACATTGTGAATGCCATTCAAATTATATTATTCTTAATGCTATGAGATTTCTATAATTATATTGTAATCTTTTTTTTTTGATTAAAAAAAGGGAATAAGATCTTAAATACATCCATCTTTATATATATATTTTTAGATTTTTTTTAATAATTTGATATATTTTTTTATTTCTAAAAATACATATCTATATATATTGACAAATAAATCTTAATTATTTTTAGATTTAATTAAATAATTATATATGTTATTTTTTTAAATTTGTTTTAAGAGGTATTAGGTTTAATCATCTTTAAATTTGTTGCAATAATCTTATATATTATTTTATTTTTTCATAGAAATATTCATCTTTGTAGCATACATAAAAAGGTGAAATCAAAATGACAAGAATACCAAACAAAAAATTATAGTTTTTTTATTTTTTTAGGAATATAGTTGTTTTATGTTTTTGATTAAAATAAGTGGAGGAATGGTCCACAACCCATTATAGATCATAAATGAAAAACATTAAAAAGGCTAATATAAAGATAACAAAACCAAGTTACGCAAGAGGTAACCAAAGTAGGAATGTGCAAATAAAATAGTCAAACGAACCCTCACAACTTGTTATCTAACTGAACTGACAAACAACAAAGCTATAACAAACTCAAATGGTCCATATAGTAGGACAAACCAAAAAAAATAAATCTCATTAAAAATATGAGTTGGGACCCAACAATGGGCCCAATGGGACAATTTGTGTAATTAGAATAATAAGAGATTGACTCTTTTACTTACACTGAGAAATAGTCCAAAAAGAAACATCTTTGCTAGGAGAACTTAGCGGAGCAGGGTAGGAGGGGCCATAAGAGGCAGTAGAAGAATCACCCATATGGGCCACCAAGTTTAGAGAGGGAACCCTACAATTTGAGGATAGAGAGTTAGGAACCATGGACGAGATGAGGGAAGAGCTCAAGAGACCCACAAAAGGAGCCATATGAAGAGCGACAAGAGTAGGAATAGGGGCTCAAGTCATTGAAACAAACAACCTAGCATGAGAAGGTGCTAATTTTGTCAAAGACCCAAACCCAACATTTGATGTAGGAGGAAAAATAGTGAGATAGTAGCAGTTAACATCCTTCCATTAGGTGGAAGTAGAATGCTAACATGAACCATAGGGACAAGAAGAAGCCAAATGGCCCACAACAAAATAGTGTATGCACTAGAAAGGGATTCCTTCATAGTCCAAAGTCTATCACCAAGGTAACTCATTCAGCTTTAGGGAAATATCAACAAGAAGAAACTTTGATCTAGGTCCATATCCACCAAAGTTTGAACATAGTAAGTATGGGAGAAATAACTAGTATTAGGGTCCACCTTGAGAAATAGACCCAACCTATTACCAATAGCTTTGTAATTAGAGTTGCATCAGAAATGGAGAGGGAGGTAAGGAAACCTTACCCAGATAGGGGAAAGAGGAGTAGGTTCAACTAGGAGGTTGAAAAAGGGCTACTAGGGATAAAGAAATAGAGTATCAGACCCCCATTCCAGTCACCCAAGGTTAGAATAACATCATGATCCTCCATCTAATTGAAATAACAACAAAGAAACAACAAGAATATTGGTAAATCTCAATCTTACTTGAGACCACCAATTTCTAGTGTTTTGAACTCTAGGAATGTTGCTCAAGAAGCAAGGGCCACAAGATATTGAATCTACAAAATAATCCATTCCTTTCAAAGTAAGAGATGTTTTCTAGTGCTTCCTACCCAAGTACAACCTCTGAAACAATGGAGGCACAAGGGAGACACTTCTTAGCCATAACATGAGAGCCCTTTGAAGGTTTGTGTAGTAAATTAGCAAAGGATTTTTTAAATGGAGAACTCATTATGACCTTAGGTATTGTAAAATCACTAGAAACAATAGGTAAAGTGTTTGTTGAGAGAGAAACAAAGCCCGTATTGTAGATGTCAACCACTAAGTTGCAAGATGGAGAGCTGTTAACACCTATAGTAATGGGTAGGAGGCAAGAATTTTGAATTGAAGAGTGAGAGCCCATTGTGAGAGATTTTAACTTACTCAAACATTGTTTTATGTTATTTTAATGTAGACATAATTTATTTACTTCACATTTGAAAGTTTCAATGGTTTAAATCTATATTATAATAGTGTTATTTTATTTACTACTTGTTTTATTTTTGTTGGAGTTGGAATTTTTATATTAAAATATAAATATCATCTATTGATAGTTTTTATTTTAACTATTATGTCATTTTCAATGTAGGTTACACATCTCAACATAATATTTATTTAAAAAAAAATTGATGCTAAAAAATATTTTGGACAAACTATCAAAATAAATGTGAAAATTAGTTAAATTACATATATGTGGTAGATGGTTCTAGGTGATTTGTTAATATTTTAAAAAAAACATTATAATGAACTAGATGAATATTTTGGGATTTGATTTCTTTGATCTCTCTCACTATGGTTGTTAGAATAAGCATGTGATGCCAAGGGTGTGTGCAAAAATAAATAAAAAATAATATATTAATGTCAAAATATAATAAACAACACATAAACACTTCATAATGTAAACCCAAAGAAATAGTTTATTGATGAAAACACTATAGCCTAATAATTCTCACTATTATTAGGTCGATGTGGCTATAATAAAAATTAACAAACTTGAGGTTGTGGTTGAGGTAGGAGCTAGGGTAGATAAATGGGCTATGGAGGAAAAGGATGAACATGTATGGTATGCCACTAGTAATATGGTTGGTAAATTGAAGAAATGGAACAAAGTTGAGGGGATGCTGAATGACCTTAGTGAAAAGATGTCTTAGAGGAATGAAAGCAAGGTAGTGATGGAGCTGAAGGAATTCCAGGAGATTTTGAAGTGAAAAATTTAGGATATGTCCAAGTTGAGCTAGGAGATGACCCTAAAGAATTTGGATTCCATCAAGGAGGAAATTAATCATAGGAAAGAAAAGCGTAAGAGACATGCATTGTCTCCCTCTACTACAATGGAGCCCCCTATACCTATGGTTAAAGATACTCTAGATTCTAGTACTTTGACCTTTGTTTTTGATCAAGGGTAAACAGGTTTTTGGGGGACCAAAAACCTTGTAAACAAGTTTTGAGGGGACTCAAAACCCCACAGGTTTTGAAGGGACCCGAAACCCTAAGATTTTACCAGGATCTGGAACCCACATAAAAATGTTGCTAAAAGATAAAAATATTAGTGAACCAGCAACCAAGCCACAAATAGGACACAAAGCATCCCTAACATAAAGAAAAGGGTTTTACAAGGCTCCCTAAACCTACAAAATATTGGGGTTTTGAAAGGCTCCCTTAATCTTCATTGAGGGTTTTAGATTGGCTCCCAAAACTAGAAAACAAGGGTTTTCCTAGGCTCCCATAACCAATAACATAGTCATCAGCTTACCAATAGTACAACTAACCCTTAACCAAAAACCAACATTGGCCAGGCTGGGCCCTTTAAAATTGCTAGCATCCAGCAGCCTGTGGAATAGACAAGACTCCCACAACCAAGACACAAGAGAGAAATTTGAAATCACGTATGGGGGTTTTGAAAGGCTCCCCTAACCTTCATGGCATACACATGGAGGGTTTTGAAGGTTTCCTCAAACCCCAGAAGAAACTGAAAAGCATGGTTAAAAAAAACTAAGCCCTGACCATGAAAGAAATGGTAGGTGGCCTCAACTAGCAACTCGAGCAACATCCTCACCCAAAAGACCTTCTCCCACCATCTCCCCACCTCGATAGGGAAGAGGTCCACCTCAATAGGAATAGAAAGAAGGCAAAACTTCAGCCTCGAAGACACTCTCATAGCAAGCAGAAACTCGACTGCTGCCAACCACCAAATCTCCACCTCTATGGGAGAAAGGGCCACTTCAGATAGGCTGGAAAGAGAGTAGATCAAAAACACCCATAAAATAGTCATGGACCAGCAAAGAAAAATCTCCTCCACCATAGAAGGAGGGCAAACTAGAATAGGGAAAAATTTGACCAACCCAGTCTCAAGATTGAGAGGAAGATCCCTCAGAAACACAAAGACTCCCTCACAAGAAATGGTATAGGGCCCGGACAAACCATTCACATCCAAATAGATCCTCTCCATCTTCAATAGAGAGCAAACTCTAGCCAAGGTAGAGCCAAGAGAATAAGGGGAATGAGTAGAGGACAACCTCTCCAAAATAGCCATACTTTGCCAAGACCACACAGAGCCCTTCTTCTTGAGATCCACAAAAACAACAAGGGACAGGGGAACCTCCCACATGGGTCTGAGAAAGCGACGCAGAACAGTCTGCAATCCATCACAGGGCACCAAGGGAAAACCTGCACCATCAAAAAGATAAGACCAGGCGAAAAGGGGGGGGGGGGGGGGGGGAAGCTTCACCAATCCCTGAGAGGGACCCATAGCCTGGCTAGACATAGGGCATCGCAACCAAAACACCATCACGCGAGATCGAAGGCACCCAACAAGGTTCATCTCCAGAGAGCATTGAACAATAGACATTGGGAAGCATGGCAATCTCATCGCACAGAACATGAACAGGGGTGGGGTAGACACATTTCCCTCTTTAGTGCCATCAAACCACACATTTCCCGAACCAAATAAGCCTGCAGAGAGTCCAGAGAAACTAGTCTGGGCTAAAGAATAGAGGCTCCCCCCATCACCATCTGCCTTGTCATCTTCATCTCCATCACCTGAATCCTCAGGCGTTGAAGCCCTAGCTCACCTCGCTCCTCCTTTCTCACTCATTTTGTCTTATACATTATACCTTAGTACTCGAACCTTTGTTAAAGACTCTAAAAATAAAAATTTTCTTTGATAAAGTTATAGGTTTGTGTTAAGATTGGCAATAGGGTAGTGCCTCTACCCTATAGATCATCCCTTTGTGTCTTTGGCAATTGGCTAGTTATTTTTTGGTTTTTGTTTGCTAGTTTTGTCTCTGGTCTTGGTCTAGTTGTTTTGGGGGGTTCCTTTCTATTTTTGGTTTTTTTTGTCTTTATCTAAGTATTCATTTCTTATGCACCCTAGGTGGTTCTTTTCAACGGATATGTAATGGTTCACACCTATCCCTCTTTTTATTAATTAGAACAATTCTCACTATTATTATCAATTTCATAAAAATGATTGTTATATATATAGTGAACTATCCTTCTGTCTTCCACTTTCCAAATAATTTATAAAATAAATTTTAAAATATTATAATTTTTTTATACAATTTGGTTCCTTTAACAAGCTAAATAAATACAAATACAATTACATATATTCCTTATCCTTTTGGGAAGAGGGTATAACTCTCTAATTGACAAGATTTCACTACTTAAATCTATAGATGAATGACACTTACAATTAGAGGTTAAATGTAGGTATGGAAGATTAAAATGTCTAACTCCCCCTTACTATTGAATGCTAACGTATCAATAGAAAAATAAGTTAGAGATGCCCAAATTTTCTCAAGATGTTCAAATTTCTCATTTGATAATAATTTTGAGGATATCAATTATCAATTTTCTAATTTCTAAAATTCTAATATGTCTCAAATAATTTCCTAGTTCGCTAATGAACTGATACCTTATATTCATGTAACCAATTAACAAGTAAAATATCATCTTATACTATATATAGAATACCATGTTATTTCTTTCCACTAACATATCCCTATATTATTTTCTTATCTTCTTCATAATAATACTTTCATGACTTCATGAACCTTAAATTAGGCTTAAAACATACATAATAAGTCCTTATTGCCACCAAGTACACCAAACTACTCACATTTTTTGGTATAAAATTTGAGATTATACATTGAAACCCTTACATTCTTTTTCTATTTTCAATCACATGATAAGTAGTGTTGATGTTGGCTTTCGATTCACCATTCTATAATTTTTCAAGATATCAATGACATATTTTGATTGATATATAATATATAGTCATCTAATTGAATTCCTTATATACCAAGGAAAAACTTAAATAAATTTTAATTAATCAATTCAAATTCCTTTTTCATTGCTAAATTGAACAAGTTAATTGATAAATCTATTGTAAATATGAAATCATCCACATATAAGAACAAAATTTATATTACACCTTTCTCATTCATGTTGATATATAGTACCTATTTGATACTATGTTTGATAAAGTTTCTCTTTAAAAAATAAAATTTAATTCTTGCTATATGAACATCTTGGAGCTTTCTTGACTTGATATAGTATTTTACTCAATCTAAATACTTTGTTTTCTTGACCTAAGATTTTACTCAATGTTGGTTTCTTTAGATAGAACTCCCCTTCTAGTACTACATTTAGAAGTGTCAATTTAACATGCATTTAATAAAATCTCCATTAATTTCAGTTCGTATTACAAAAAATATTTTTATGGTGTCAAGTATGATCATTAGAAAGAAAATTTATCATTATATTTAATTCTATGATATTATTAAAAACTATTTGCAATCGACCTTGCTTTAGTATTTTTAATATTTATATTTACATTGAATTTGGTCTTGTAGACGTAGTTTGATTCCATAAGAGACTTATGACACATCTTTATTTTTACTTGAAATCATTTATTTTTTATAAAAATGATATAATATTAGAGGTGTTCCATGTAAAAGGGCTTGATTGATTGGATTTAGATCAATACCCCTACCTTTGAAGAAATCTCCTCAATGTCTATTAAAGTTCTAACAAAAGAATAATTTTTCTTCACCTTTTGTGGGATCCGATGAAGTCATCTAGAAATGCCTTTTTATATGTATATATCCCTTATTAATAGACTTATCAAAATATAATATGCATTATATTTTCTTCATTATAATATATTTTTAATTATTTAATGACTGTAGGTCCATTGTGAAAAAATTGTGACCTCTATTCAAGAAACTATGAAAAATAACATTATTATAAAAATCTCAAAATGTGCATTGCACTCTAGATAAACATATCCAATTCCATGAAAATGAAAAATTTAGTTTCAATTTATATATGATTAGAGAAATGCATTATAAAAATAGGTCTGAAATTTTTGTTAGCGCTAATTCAAAAATTAATAATAGATATATTTTTAATAAAATTATAGAGAAATATTTAAGCACTAGATTTTTGAACTAATGATCTAATTATGGTAAATCATAGAATATTTGATATAGAACAATGTCACTTGAAAAAAAAATGATTTAAAAAGAAAGTTGATTGAAATGAATTTTTGAATTAAAAACAATTTTTACAACTTGAGTCTACATAAAAAATACCACAATTGATTACTTTACATCATCAGTTAATTCTTGATCATTTATTTTTCATAATTGTCATTTATCTAAAAGAACCAAAAAATGTTTATTTTGCACATCCCACTTTGACCAAAAGGTGGGACACACTATTAGGGTATTACCCCCACTTGATATTAATTACATCATTTTCTTTAGGAATATGTACAAGATCCTATATATGTTTCTTCTTGATATAATCAATTTAATCCATTTCTTTTGCTCGGGTTTCAATTTCAATTAGTTCTTTAAAAAATGGGATCAACTTGAAAAGATAATCTTAAAAAAGAGAATAAATTAATAATTTTATCACCTTGATTTTCACTATTAATCTCCCTCAAACTTATTTTCTTATGATGCCTTAATAGTGATAGCAAAGTCAGATCTAAGGTGTGTCTAATGAAATAAATTGATAGATTTGAAGTTCCTATAGGACTTGATGTTTTCCTAAATGATATGTTGAATGATTTTAGATGTGGAACCTAGGTAAAATAATCACTACGCTGAGAGCTTATGGAGAAAAATAGCTCTAATTGACACCATATTTCCACTTGATGCACTTTAATTGAATGTATTATTATCATATAGTTTTTTAATTTTTAATGTATCGCCACTAGGAAGTGGATCAGACTTGGTTTCATTCTTTCATATTTGTGATAGAACAAACTATTAATATGAATTATTCAAATGCATATACATTGTTACCCCAATAGTTGTACACATAAGAATAGTATTATTGTACTACGAGAATAATACCTTGTTTAAATGAGTACCTTGTTTTATTAATAGCATACTTATAGTGGATAGTTGTGATATTTAATATGAAACAAAACATATTTATTTCACTTGTTAATGAATATATTTATATATTTTTATATCACATTCATAGTTTCTCTTGTCTTCAAATATGGGTCTATCTTGACTATTTCTTTATTTACTTGTGGGCTAATTATTGACAATACGTAGTATAAATATGTTGCAAGAGTAGATATTATAATCACAAGTACTACAACAACAATTGGATCCCTTTCAACTATTGGCCCCTCTTCTCTAGTAAATAGTTATGATATTTAATATGAAACAAAAATGATATTTATTTCATTTGTTTATGAATGTGTTTATGTCTGTTTATGTAACATTCATAGGTTCTCATGCTTTCAAGTATGTTCTCATCTTGACTAGCATTGGATGATTATTTTCTACTTATGATCTAATTATTGATAATATATAATATAAATATGTTGCAAAATTAGATATTATAGAAAGTGAATTGTATTTGCACTAAAAGAAAAATTGCATACAGAATCAATTACGTTCAGCAACAAAGTTGATGATGTTCTCAATCAATTCATACATGTTTATTAACCAGTACGACATCACCCTTTTGAGAAGAAAACAAACTTCTTAATTGTATTAATCTATAAGTACAAGAAAAAAAAGAAAGGAAAGGGTCTTTTATAGATCATAATCTCAACAATATATATACATATTAGTCTACAGATGGGTTAGAGCAATATGGGACTACCTCCTATTCCTTGCAGAGGTACCTAACTACATTACAAATTAGGCATACATAACTTGTCCATTGTGAGATTTGAACTTGTGACCTCTCTTTCAAGAGCACAAATTCCCTACCACTAGACAAACTCAAGAATACATACCATTAGATTTCTATAGTAGTCTAAGATGCTTACATTGAAGTTTACAATCTTTAGCACGCATCTGCGCGTGATTGAGTGCGGGCGGGATCGTTGAGGGGTCTTCCAGAACGCAGGCAATCAACAGTGGATTGTAAACTTGATTGCCCATAGCTATTCCAACAGAAGGGATCGTTATGGTATGCAACCGCAGGTTTTAGTTGAATGTTGATCAACTTCAAATCAGTGCATGGAACATCATTGCTACAGGCGAAATAAAGTGGTTTGTCCACATATGTCCCGATGATCTTTTCGTATGTCACGTCCGTTATAAATACATTGGATGTTTTATTGGGGCACGCATTTTTATCACAGTAGAATTGATCGATATCAATAGGAACCCTCACGTTCGAAACTTGTATGTTGGAGAATGACACGCCTTTCACCGACCCAACTCCACCCTGTGACACGAAGAAGAATAAGACGAGGGCAAAAACCATTTCAAATCTCTGGCTTTTTAATTTAACCGTTGGATAAAATTAACAAACCTGCCATGTTTTGATGCGGACGCCATTGAAAGCATCTTGGATGTTGCTGTCGTAGACGCTCACGTTGGAAACGCAGGCCTTCGTTCCATCTTTTCCAAGTCCTCCAATACTGATATCAATTACACAAAATATTTGTGCTAGAGTTAGAAATACACTCTAGAAATACTAACTAGGCAATGATGGATTATCAAATTTTTATACTAGCATATGATTTCTGGATTCAGTTGTATTAATTAGTTTTGTTTTACATTAACATTTCAGTTTCATACTCCATGATTTATTATCTAAAATATGAAACCCAACAAAAATGTTGAATCCAAGCACTTATAAGAATACCTTATACCGTGACCAGGGCCGCAATTGATGTTGTGGACGCGGATGCCTGAGCAGCCTGTTTGGATCGAAACGCAATCATCTCCTGTTTGTTCATAAAACAATATTGCTTGTTATAACGAACATCGCTTGGAATCTTTAAGAAAACAAGAGATTACTAGGACTTTTAGTTAAGCATACCACATGCCATGGAAGAATGGTGGATTTCAACATCACGAGAGTTTTGAAGATGAATTCCGTCTGTGCGCGGACTGTCTGCTGGAGAGGAGATTGTCACACCAGCTACTTTTACAGAAGTGCAACTATCAAATTTGAGGTGACATTGTGGACTGTTTTGTATTGTGATGCCCTGTACGCTCACGTCATAGCTTCCGTAGAATCTCATTGCCTACAGAGATACACATCCAAATTTAATAACATCCAAATTTAATAATATTTATAAAATATTTGGTTCCTTAATTATTCATAGTAGAAAAATTTACATTGATAATAGTAGAAGTAACATCAATGATTTATAGTAGAAGAACCCACATCAATAAGAACTTTAATTAAGATTCATAGTAGAAGAATCCACATCCATAAAAATTTACCTGATTGATTTCTTAATAAAGATTCCAAAAAAACTTACATTCAAAAAAAATTTAAAATATATTATGATTGATGTCTTAATCAAAATTTATAAAAAAAAATTTATATGGAAAAATTGAAAATACCATTAATCTCAAAGAAATCATCAAAATTCTATGTTCATCCATTTAATATCCATAAACATCATTGCATAAATACAACACAGTATGTACTTGGTTTGATTGAATACAAACGCTAATTAGCAAGCTTAGTTTTGGACTGCATGTCTCTTCGTTAACTCCTAAACATATTTACTAGTAATGACTCACCGTGGGCCTCACGCTCAGCAAACTGCTTCCGAAATCGCTGCTCTCCTGAGACTCATCGTCGTATTGGGAAAGCTTCCACCAAGCCGCTCCTTGTCCCTCAATAACTCCATTACCCACTATCGTAATCCCATTTAGTTTTGAAAAATTAATCCATTGCAACAAATTAGAAGCCCAGGCGTGCTGATTCAAGTGTGAAATTATACTTCCATCAACCTGACACATATAATATATAGTAAGATATACATAAACTTCCCTGCTTCTGAAATCTAAAATGTGTATTCAGCATACTTCTTTCAGGGTTGGAGAACATTGAAAATGGTTCAGGTTTGATTTTCTTAGATTTGTTTGTATATAGGTAGTCAAGCTTGAACAATATATCTTAATCAAAGATATTAAATTTCTACAGTTTATGATAAACACTATGTTAGGCTTCTGAATTCAACTGTGTATATTTTGTTTGCATCAATGTTTCGGATTACACTTCATGATCCATCATCAGAATGAGAGAGAGCTAACGAGAGAAAAATGGATAAATTGCAGACCAGATAGCTTAAAAAGGAGAGGAGAGGGAAGAGGAGATGCATTTCTGTCCTAGTTAGTTGTGCATCTCCTCTTCCCTCTCCTCTCCTTTTTAAGCTATCTGGTCTGCAATTTAGCCATTTTTCTCTCATTAGCACTCTCTTGTCTTTTTCTGTCCTAGTTAGTTGTGCATCTCCTCTTCCCTCTCCTCTTCTTTTTAAGCTATCTGGTCTGCAATTTACCCATTTTTCTCTCATTAGCTCTCTCTCATTCTGATGATGGATCATGAAGTGTGATCCGAAACATTGATGCAAACAAAATATGCACAATTGAATCCAGAAGCTTAGCATAATAATATATCTTAAGTTTTGAATATTTTTAAATGGTTCATTTGAAATCAAAATTGTTTTGCAGTAGAACTCATTTATGAATATGATCTAAGATGAACCATCAAAACAAGTCAAAACTAATAATACTTAATGTTATTTAAGATGACCACTGAAACAAATCAAAACTAATAATACTTAATGTTATTTAAGATGACCACTGAAACAAATCAAAACTAATAATACTTAATAGAATGTCACATAGATTTAACACATGTAGAAATTATAATAATGCTCAGTACAACTTCACTTCTTTGATCTCACCAGATATTGATTCCTGACCTTCAATAAGATGAAATAAAATGATACCTGAAAGATTATGTGAGATTGGCAGGGTCCGGAGAAGGTGACAGGCCCAAGTAGAAAGCGGTGACCAGCAGGGACGCGAACAGTTGTGGATGCCTTGGAGCACGCTGCTTGCCACACTGCCTCAAAAGCCTGTTTTCACCAAATTCACATAGCCATTAAAACTCAGAATAACTATATATGGGCAATTTCTAAGTGAACAATTCAAAACTATTAAGAGAAAGATAACCTTAGTATCATCAGTCACTCCATTGCCCTTTGCTCCAAATGATGTAACGTCCACCACGTTCGAATTCCCATCATATTTTTCATTCAAAGAATTAAGAAGCTGGGCTTTGGTTCTCACTACCCTTGTGCCTGAGCATTTCTCACTCGCCCCCAATACAATTAATATAACAAAGATAGCATAAACTTTTCTTTGTAGAGACATCCTATCTTGGGTTTAAAAATCAAGGCAGAGCTATTTATGGAAAAAAGGGTTCGCAAAGTGGGGTTATATAAGATCTGGGAGAGATTCTGGGCCTCTCATCTCATCACGGGGTGCATGATTTGACGAGCCTGGGCTTGTAGGCTATTATACAATATTATCTGCATTCGTTTCATGCAGCCTTCTCATTTCTTTCATCAATCAAACTACAGTATGTTTGATGCCTACCGTTTCATCTTTCATGGCAAGGAGTAAAAAGCTTGAGATGATATAGGCGAAATTTGGGGTCAGGGGAATATTTTTAAATTGTTTTCTACGTCGTCAAACTTGAAAATTCTGCAGTAGCAAGAGCTGTTGTGTGCAATGTAAGTGAGATGATATTCTGCTGACTTTGAATTGACTACGATTTTTTTGGTATGGATCAAATGAATGTAACCGCAAAGTGCAATCGTAAGGTAGCCGCTTCCAAGCATTTCTTAGGTGGGTTAGTTTGTTTTTATGACTTCACAAAGGGAAACTTCATTTCCAAAATAAACATTCAATAATAATATTTTACTAAATTTGAATCTGAACAACACCACCATAATTTTATCGTCCATCCACACCAATATCCACTAAGGTTCGTCCATCCACACCAATATCCACTAACGTTGGTTAGTTGATTAATATGATTTGAGGTATGATAATGGGCCAATATCGACTAGGGTTGGTTAATATGGTTTGACGTATTAGAATGGGCCATATTTTTATTGGTGTATTACATTTTGTCAAATGCAGAAAATCACGGCCCGAATTCAGTACCAAAATGTGGGGTAACATGTCTGTGATTTGAGTATGAAGAATCCCAAATCGTTTACGTTTCCTCAATCCTGGTGCAAACCATCTTTTCTGAAGTTAAAAGGTGATAAAACTCATGGATAGGGGCTTTTGGGTCTATTCCAACGTCTTGTTTGCCGCAAGAAAGTCAGGCTTCTCGTGACTTCGATGGCGTCTTACAAGTTTTCTTTACTCATTTGCTTTATAAGCAAACAACATGCAAGAGAGAACTGTTCATTCACGAGAAAGTTGTTCTAGTTCGCCACATCACTGTCAAAGTTCGACCATAGACGCACGAAAAAAAGGTTCCTCTAATCATTCTTTGCGTTCAGTTCTTTTTGTTTATGTAACAATACATATTTTAAAATGTCAGGGCATCATTAATTTGGAAAGAATATAAAGTTTCTAGTATAATAATGACATGAAATGTTTACGATCTAGTTGCTCTTATTTCTAATAAAGATTTTATAAAATCATCTTTGAATTAAATTAAAGCAAATTAATGGTGAGAGATGTTTAAATCAAAGTCATATTATATTTGTTTAAGGTTGGGTGCAACTCTCAAAGAGTTCTTCCAAGTTTCCAAAGTTCATCATACTTTATGTAACACCAATTAAATTAAAAAGGGATGTTTTTTCAAGTTTTTGTCAAACATTTTGAGAAAGTTTTCACAATACAAGAAAATTCTTTTGAATGAAACCTCGCTTCACAAGAGTGAGTCAAGGTTGTTCCTTTTTGTCTTTCCTCCATTCAATAAGCCTATTTTGATCAATTTCTCTCTATTACTAACCTTAAAAATGCTATTCATAGCATGGCCAATCACAAGGTTCTTGTTTGTGATGGCTTCCCTTGTGAATTTTATAAGGCCCTTTGGGATGGCATTGGTGACAACTTGCATCAAGTTTATCTTGAAGATTTATATTATAAATCATTTCAAAAAGTTATCAATAAATGAAATACTAAATTCACACATAAATATAGAGACTTGAATGGTATTTTTAATTGGAGGCCGATCACTTTGCTCAATGTATCCAATAGGGTTATTGCCAAAGCCTTGATTCTAAAGTTGCACCATTTCTTAATCAAATTGTGGTGTTTGAAATTTAACTAGATTCTTCAAGTGTAGATACATTTTAGATGATGTAATTGTGGTTTGAGAAGGTATGAAGTAGGTTAGGCATTCTCATTGGAGGCTTTGTTCATTAAAATTGGTTTTGGTAAGGCCTACAAACACATTGAATCGCCTTTTATCTTTATCATGTTATATGTCACAACCATCCTTTATCACTTTTGGATTTAAATACAATTCTATTATCTTTTTGGTTAAACTACTTAAAATGATTGAATAAATGTTATAAAAGAATAAAATGAACACACGCACACACACATGGAGAATATAATTCAAAAGGCATTATTTTTATTTATTTATTTTCTACTCCCAATTATAGCACATGTTGTACGAGGAATAAGAAGTTTCTAGAGGAATCTCCACCACCTTGCATGTAACTCCCCCACTAAGTTCTTAATCAATTTGCATGAGTCCAATATTGGAAAAGAACCTCTTTTTTAATTAAATTCTCTAGATAGTGGAATAGAGGGATTTTTCTTATAAAATTGTATGCAAGTTTCAAAGAAGGGAGTTGATTATGTTTTAAAGAAAATTTCCCAAGTTTTTAGTTGTAGGATCTTCTTTGGTAGTCTCATTTTTGTTGTAGGATTTTTAAGTTGTTGTTGAAAGATTTCTCTCAAGTTGCAAGGAAGGATCAAAAGGATAGCTAGAGGATTCAACATCAAGCTTCGATAAGCCAGGTTCTCTTCTTGTTATTTCACATTCACATATGAGAAATGGTATTATCCAAAATATAGTTTCTAGATCTTCCCTTATTTTAAATCTTTTCTTCTTATTTAGGAATAAATATTGATAAATTACTTTCACATAATGCATGTAAAGGATAGTTTTATTATTTATTCTAATTTCCTTAAGAAATATGCACATGATCTTGCTTTTTACTTTTCCAAAGATTTTAGATCTATCCAAAAATCATGTTTTCCTTATTTAAAAGTTTTTTTTTTTTTCTGAGATTAAAAACTCTTCCCTATGTGATTCGAATCTTAATCTTTATTTCTTCCCTCAAATTCATTTCTCTGGCTCTTCGAAAGGAAATCTGAAAGAAAATCTCTCTATGAATATTAGTTGAAATTGAGGAATATATTTCCCTATGAATAATCCTATGTGTTATTCATCCCTATAAATAAATCTTTATTCTCATTTGATTACATCATTTTTTTTATATATATATATATATCTAGTTATATATTCTTTCTGTGAATATTAGTTGAAATTGAAGAATATATTTCCCTGTGAATAATCCTCTGTGTTATTCATCCCTGTGAATGCTGGAAATAAATTCTTTCCCTGTGAATGCTAGAATAAACTCTCTCTCTCTCTCTCTCTGTAAATATTAATCTCCTATTTACTATAAAATCAATCTAAAACAATTACCTACCTCTGCGATAATTGATTATCTATTTTACTCATGTTCTTATTTTTATAAATACTCTTTTTTTCACATACCATTAAATAATCTGGAATATATATTTCATACGAAAAGAATATATTAAATATTGCAAGTGTCTTTTAACATAGCATGGTCTTGGAGTTTATTCCAAGTGAGTTTTTGGACGGCGTGCAGGGAGGCAGTTATTAACCGCCGGGGAAGTGGTACCCTCGACTTCCCCTGCGGTCACTATCACGGCAGTGGCCGCAGGGTAGTGGAGGGGACCACGAGGTCCCCTCATCACCGCGGGCCTGCTTCCACAAACCCGTAGTGGTGATGGGACCCGTGGGCGCCACTCCCACTTGCCCCCTTTTTTTCCTTTTTTAAAAAAAAAGAAACATGCCACTATAAAATTTAATGCGTGGCAATATAGTTTTGTTTAAAATTTTCTTAATCAAAATTTTAGTTTAATAAAAACTTAGGTAATTTCGAAATGTATTTATTTTTAGCAAATTTCTAAATTGTAAATTAAATTAAATTTTATAATTGTCCTTAGTAAAGTTTATTAATTTCCTTTAAGCAATTTTCTAATTATAGGTTAAATTGTGTTAAATCTTATAATTGGAATTTTATAAAAACTATTTAAATTTTGTTGGGTCACTTAGTTGGTATTTTGGACTCATTAAAAGCAATTATTACACATTAATATGATTTGAATCAAATGTCTAAATAAATCTCTATTTTTGGAACCTATGACCATAGGAATCATGCATTGCTTAATCATGCACGGAAGTTACACTATTCTTATATCATGCAAATTAATTATACATTAATTACATTTATTGACGTTTTCATCTCCATGCAAGTTACACATGTAATTATTAATATGCAAGTTTCATAATGGTCATTGTTATGCAAGTTATATTTCAAGTTTTGAATAATAAATAATTTAGTTATGGTTTTTATTCTACGCGATTCATCAAGTAGTTATTTCAATTTATTAAATTATACACGTTCAATTAGTAATTGTTTTCAAGTATGATGTTTTCATAGCTCTTAGTTAGAAAACTAAATAAAGGAAGATGGAAACCAAAACCTAGTAGCGCTCGGTATATACAGTGCCTCTAGGTCATGCTTACGGGTAATGTCATCGTGTTGAACTACTACACTTAACGCCTAATAAAGCTACATCAATGACGTCTGTGGCATCATCCCTATAAATCATTGGGGAGTAATAAGGGACACTTGGAAGTTAAAATCCAAGGGGCGGGTAATCCCCCTTGGATCGATAATCTAATAAGATAATCTTTAAATGATTTTACATCCATTGAGTTAAACCATAGTAAACCCCCTTTAGGGTGGTTAAGTAAAATGCTTTTATGAAATTGATTTAATCTTGAAGAGATATTGGTGATTGACAATTTGGTCAAGGGTGACGCTTATGATAGGTGTTAGGATGTAGTTGTTTTAGGCCACAAACAATAGGCCATCTTGAGCCTTTGTTTAAGTGCTACCACCATGGGTAGCAACCGTAGAGAAATTGTCTGGGACATTGACCCTAGAAAGGGTTGTGTACCCACTAATCAGTTTACATCAAACCATAGAGTAGAAAATAGAACTACATATTTTACGCCTTGATCTCATGCTGAAACAGGTATGCAGGTAGTCTTGGGACAGAGTTGTCCCTAGTACTCAGGCGTTCGTGGGTGGGGTCTATACTTGGCAAAATGAAGGATTGAATAGAATCCTAATTTGAAATATAAGTATAATAAAAATGAAAAGGATAATTCAATGCATACTCAAAAGGAATCCCATATGGATTCGCTTGACTTCTCGAGGCTTTAAGCCAAATTCCGAGGTGGAACTCAAGCTTGTATTATGTTATTTAATTACTCCTAAGGATGACGACCTCGGTGCACTTCCATTTGAAGAGTGTAGTACTTATTGAGTGGCTCAGGACCTAAATGGTCCCGATGAGTCTAAGTCTCTGGCTAGAGCACCTCCTATCCCGATTGGATAGATGCCTACTCTGTATGGGTAGATGCCTATCTCGTATTGGATAGATGAAATCTTATGTCCCGTATGGACAAATGCCTAACACGTATGGTTAGATGCTCATCCCGGATGGATGAATGCCTATTCCAAATGGATGGATGCCCAAAGTATGTGATTGAATCAAACACAATGATTAAATTAAAAAAAAAAAAAAGAATGGTCAATTTTGTTGAGTTAATTTTGGTGGGTTATTACATGTGGTATCAGAGCAAAGGTTCAAATCTAGGCCTTGTGCTCACTTCAATTTACATAACTAAGGGAATGTTTTACAATGGTAGAAACTAAATTTTAAAAATATTAAACCAATAACTAACTACATAATTTAACTTTCAGGTAAAACCCTAAAATGGCTAGAGGAAGAGGAAGAGGAAGTGAAAGGGGTAATGGAAGACGTGTTACCACTAGGAGACAAAGGGAAGCTAACCATGAGGAAAACCATGAAGAAAACCATGAAGAAAACCATGAGGAAGACCATGAAGGGGATCAACATAACCCAGGGAATAACGAAGATGGGGTCAAGGCTATAATCAACCTTCTAACCAAACAAAGGGATAAAATCAACTTCTTGGAACAATCAATGCAGGATCTTAGGGCAAGGCAGAATGACATTGAAAATCGAAGTGGTACCGAAAATGAAAACCTTCGTAGCAATCAAGGGAATATGGTGGGTAATAGAAAAGAAAATAACATATTGGAACTCTCCAAGGACTTAAAGAAAATCACCCCTCTTAAGTTTGATGGGAGGCAAATTGGTGAAGGAGATGAGAATTAGTTAAATGAAATGGAAAAGTATTTTGAACTAAGAGATTTTCGTGAAACAACCAAGGCCTTATGGGGCTCCTATCAACTCACAGGGGAGGCAGCTAGTTGGTGGACCAACACCAAGGAGAAAAATGGGTATATCAGGGATACGATCACATGGGATCAATTTGTTCACCACTTCCGAGAGAGGTGGCTCCCTCAATTGTTCTTTGATGAGAAGGTGATAGAATTCCATAATCTACATCAAGGGCCCCTATCAGTCCAACAATATTGGGATAAGTTTGCCAAATTTCTTAAGTATGTACCTATGTACTAGAAAGATGAAGAAGGCCAAGTGAGGAAGTTCATTTTGGGGCTAAATACCAACATAGGGGTAGAGGTTGACATGCATGGACCCAAAAACATGAACGAAGTACTTGAAAAGTCCCTAAGGCAAGAAAGGAAGATTCAAACACTAGTAGGGCAAACATATAATGGGAACCACTCATTTAAAAGGAAGCAAGAATTCAAGGGGAACACTAATTTCAACAAAGGTCAAAGGAATAATTCTTCCGAAAGAAGGCCACCTCCTAATCAATATCAGAGGAATGGAAATAATAATAACAGGGGCAATAATAACAGAGGCAACTATAATAGGAATGACCAGTAGAACAGAGTAACTTATCCACCTAGGGCCAATGAAACAAGGAATGATCCCCCTAGGAACCAAGGCAAGAGGGGTCCTCCAGGGGGATGCTTCATGTGTGGGGAAAACCATTTTTCTAGAGAGTGTCCCAAGATGCAAGGAAAGATTAGGGCCAATCAACCCCAACAAGGGCCCCAACAAAGGATTCATGCAGCAGTTAGGAACCGAAGAGGAAGATACCAGAATGTTCCCGTGGAAACTACAGGTACACTATTTGAACAACCAATTTCAATTCTAATTGACACTGGGTCATCTGAATGTTTCATCTCACCTGAATTAGTAAGCAAATATACATTAAAAGTTAATCAAATGGAGTCATCATGGATGGTTCAATATGGGGATAAGGCAACTAGGGAAGTAACTAAGTGTTTGTCGAGGGCAAGGATACAATTTCCTGAGTTTGAAACAAGGGTAGACCTCTATGTTGCACCCCTAGGATTATATGATGTAATTATTGGAATGAGTTGGCTAAGAGACCATCAAGCTAATGTAGATTTCTATAACAAAGTTGTTGAATGCTTGGATGATGGGGGGAAAAGGGTCAAAATCCAAGGAAAGTTTAACCCCATTAATATAGAAACCATATCAGCCATGCAATTAAAGAAGGAAAGAAGAAGAGGAGGCCAAATCTATATGGTTAAAATTGATGAAGGAAAAGAGGAAAGTACCCCAACCTTTGAAAATACCCCTTTCTTAAAAGAATTCAAGGATGTATTTCTAGAAGAATTACCCAGCTTACCTCCTAAAAGGAAGTTTGACTTTCTATCGACGTACTACCAGGAGCTGAACCAGTGTCAAGGGCACCTTACCGAATGAACACAATTAAATTGCAAGAGCTCAAGATGCAATTAGAGGAACTCTTAGCTAAGGGATTAATAAGGCCAAGTGTATCACCATGGGGAGCGCTAGTCTTATTCATTAAGAAGAAGGATGGAACCTTAAGACTATGCATCGACTATAGGATGTTGAACAAGGTCACAATAACTAATAGGTATCCCTTACCTCGAATAGAGGATCTTTTTGACCAAATGAAAGGAGCAACATTTTTCTCAAAGATAGATCTTCGGTCAGGGTACCATCAACTCAAAATTAAGGAGGAGGACATTCCGAAGACAACCTTCAGGACTAGATATGGGCATTATGAGTTCACAGTAGTTCTTTTTGGTGTAACCAATGCCCCAACTACATTTATGAACCTAATGAATAGTATACTCCATGAATACTTGGACAAATTTGTTTTGGTATTTCTGGATGACATATTGATTTACTCTAGGAATGAGGAGGAACATTTAGTACACCTACAAATTGTTTTGCAAAGGTTAAGGGAACATAAGTTATATGGGAAATTGTCAAAATGTGCCTTCTTCGAAGAAAAGATTCACTACCTTGGGCATATAATATCAAAGGAAGTAATAGCAGTTGGTCCAGATAAGATAAAGGTAATTGTAGAATGGCCGATCCCTAAAAACGTTTTAGAGGTAAGAAGCTTTATGGGGCTAGCAGGTTACTATAGGAGGTTTGTGGAAGGATTCTCTAAGATAGAAAACCCCATCACCTCATTACAGAGGAAGGGAAAAAGGTTTGTGTGGACAGAACAAAGTGATAAGGCATTCCAAATTTTGAAAGGGAAACTAAGTTCAGCACCCATTCTAAAAGTACCAGATCCGAATGGACACTTCACAGTCATAACTGACACTTCTATTGAAGGTTTTGGAGGAGTACTTGTCCAGGATGAAGGGGTAGTAGCTTACGAATCTAGGAAGCTGAAGACTCGTGAAGTTAATTATGCATCCCACGACTTAGAGTTGGCAGCGATTGTGCATGCCCTATAGAAATGGAGACACTTCTTACTAGGGAAGCCCTTTGAGTTAAAGTCAGATAACCAAGGACTAAAGTACATCTTTACCCAACCCCACTTAAATGCTAGACAAAGAAGGTGGTTAGAGTTTCTAGGTGAATATGATTTTGAAATTGAATATATTAAGGGGAAGGAAAATAGGGTGGCAGATGCCTTAAGTAGGAGGAGACACTTGATGACTATAACAACATTCAAAACTTCTTTCAAAAGGCAAGTAATGGATGAGAAGGGTCACGACCCATGGTATGAGCAAGTCAAATTGACTTTAGAACACGATCCAACCGATCCTAAGGTTGAAGGGTATACATTGGATGAGGATGGGTTGCTCAGATACAATAATAGAATCTATATTCCTAATTCAGGAGACTTAAGGGAAGTAGTCTCGTCGGAGGCTCACAATGCTCCTTATTCAGGGCACCCATGAGTTAACAAAATTTATGCAGATCTAAAGAAGTTATACTTTTGGAAAGGGATGAAGAATGACATAGTCAAGTATGTGGCTAAATGTTTGGAGTGTCAAAGAGTAAAGGCAGAACATAGACATCCAACTGGATTATTATAGATTACATGATGTACCTCAACACAAGTGGCAGGTTATTAGCATGGATTTTGTGCAAGGGTTGCCCATGTCACCTTTTAGGCATGATACAATAATGGTGGTAATTGACAAACTCACTAAGGTGACACACTTTATACCAGGGAACCTGACGGATGATGCACCTACCTTGGCTAGGCAATTTGATAAGGAAATATTTAAGTTACATGGAATGCCTAAGAAACTCATATCAGATAGAGATGCTAGATTCACTTCAAGGTTTTGGACAACTCTTCAATCAGCTCTAGGAACTCAACTAAATTTTAGCACTGCATACCATCCTGTAACCGACGGTGAAACAGAAAGGACAAATCAGATTTTGGAAGACCTACTTCGCATGTACTGCATGGACCAACAAAAGAAATGGGAAGAGTACCTACCTCTGGTAGAGTTTGCTTACAATAATACATATCAAACATCTTTGGAAATGGCACCTTTCGAAGCATTGTATGGTAGACCATGTCGAACACCTTTGAGTTGGGATAGTCTTGAAGATAAAGTAATTGTTGGACCAGATATGTTGAAGGAAATGGAAAGGAAAACTAAATAAATTAGGCAAAGATTGAAGGAAGCCTTAGATAGGCAGAAAAGTTATGCAGACAAAAACAGGACACCAAGGGAGTTTGAGGTGGGAGAGAAAGTCTTCCTAAGGGTTAGGCCACACAAGAGTTCCATAAGATTTGGGAAAAAGACCAAGCTTGCACCTCGTTATGTTGGACCTTTTGAAATATTGGAAAGGATTAATCCAGTTGCATACCGATTGGCCTTACCCCCCCTCAATTGAGCTGACTCCATGATGTCTTCCATGTATCACTTCTTAAAAAGTATGTACCTGATGAGAAACACATTTTGAATTGGGATACTTTACAGGTCAAGGAAATGGGAGGAATAATGATAGAGCCATTCGAAATCTTGGAGAGGTGCCAGTGCCAATTGCGCAACAGAGAGGTTGATCAATGCAAAGTGCAATGGAATCAGTATGATGAAAAGAATGCCACGTGGGAGGATACTAAGGAAATGCAACTGTTGTTTCCTTTTTTGTTTTAATCATGAACTATAGGCTCTTTTGGATTCATTCAATAAGTGCATCGAGACGATGCACAAATTAAGGGGGGGAGGATGTCACAACCCTCCTTTATCACTTTTGGATTTAAATACAATTCTATTATATTTTTGGTTAAACTACTTAAAATGATTGAATAAATGTTATAAAAGAATAAAATGAACACACACACACACACACTTGGAGAATATAATTCAAAAGGCATTATTTTTATTTATTTATTTTCCACTCCCAATTATAGCACATGTTGTAGGAGGAATAAGAATTTTCTAGAGGAATCTCCACTACCTTGCATGTAACTCCCCCACTAAGTTCTTAATCAATTTGCATGAGTCCAATATTGGAAAAGAATCTCTTTTTTAATTAAATTCTCTAGATAGTGGAATAGAGGGATTTTTTTTATAAAATTGTATGCAAGTTTCAAAGAAGGGAGTTGATTATGTTTTGAAGAAAATTTCCCAAGTTTTTAGTAGTAGGATCTTCTTTGGTAGTCTCATTTTTGTTGTAGGATTTTTAAGTTGTTGTTGAAAGATTTCTCTCAAGTTGCAAGGAAGGATCAAAAGGATAGCTAGAGGATTCAACATCAAGCTTCGATAAGCCAGGTTCTCTTCTTGTTATTTCACATTCACATATGAGAAATGGTATTATCCAAAATATAGTTTCTAGATCTTCCCTTATTTTAAATCTTTTCTTCTTATTTAGGAATAAATATTGATAAATTACTTTCACATAATGCATGTAAAGGATAGTTTTATTATTTATTCTAATTTCCTTAAGAAATATGCACATGATCTTGCTTTTTACTTTTCCAAAGATTTTAGATCTATCCAAAAATCATGTTTCCCTTATTTAAAAGTTCTTTTTTTTTTTGAGATTAAAAACTCTTCCTTGTGTGATTCGAATCTTAATCTTTATTTCTTCCCTCAAATTCATTTCTCTAGCTCTTCGAAAGGAAATTTGAAAGAAAATCTCTCTGTGAATATCAGTTCAAATTGAGGAATATATTTCCCTGTGAATAATCCTTTGTGTTATTCATCCCTATAAATAAATCTTTATTCTCATTTGATTACATAATTATTATATATATATATATATATATATATATATATATATATATATATATATATATATATATATATATATATATATATATATATATCTAGTTATGTATTCTCTCTGTGACTATTAGTTGAAATTGAAGAATATATTTCCCTATGAATAATCCTTTGTGTTATTCATCCCTGTGAATGTTGGAAATAAATTCTTTCCCTGTGAATGCTGGAATAAACTCTCTCTCTCTCTTTGTAAATATTAATCTCTTATTTACCATAAAATCAATCTAAAACAATTACCTACCTTTGCGATAATTGATTATCTATTTTATTCATGTTCTTATTTTAATAAATACTCTTTTTTTCACATACCATTAAATAATCTGGAATATATATATATATATTTGACTTATTTCATACGAAAAGAATATATTAAACATTGCAAGTGTCTTTTAACATAGCATGGTCTTAGAGTTTATTTCGAGTGAGTTTTCGGACGACGTGTACGGAGGCGGTTATTAACCACCGGGGAAGTGGTACCCTCCACTTCCCCTACGGTCACTATCACGGTAGTGGCCGTAGGGTAGTGGAGGCGACCACGAGGTCCCCTCATCACTGCGGGCCTACTTCTATAGACCCGCAGTGGTGATGGGACCCATGGGCCCCACTCCCACTTGCCCCCTTTTTTTTCCTTTTTAAAAAAAAAGAAACATGCCACTATAAAATTTAATGCGTGGCAATATAGTTTTGTTTAAAATTTTCTTAATCAAAATTTTAGTTTAATAAAAACTAACTTAGGTAATTTCGAAATGTATTTATTTTTAGCAAATTTCTACATTGTAAATTAAATTAAATTTTATAATTGTCCTTAGTAAAGTTTATTAATTTCCTTTAAGCAATTTTCTAATTATAGGTTAAATTGTGTTAAATCTTATAATTGGAATTTTGTAAAAGCTATTTAAATTTCATTGGGTCACTTAGTTGGTATTTTGGACTCATTAAAAGCAATTATTGCACATTAATATGATTTGAATCAAATGTCTAAATTAATCGCTATTTTTGGAACCTATGACCATAGGAATCATGCATTGCTTAATCATGCACACAAGTTACACTATTCTTATATCAAACAAATTACTTATACATTAATTACATTTATTGACGTTTTCATCTCCATGCAAGTTTCATAAAGGTCATTGTTATGCAAGTTATATTTCAAGTTTTGAATAATAAATAATTTAGTTATGGTTTTTATTCTACGTGATTCATCAAGCAGTTATTTCAATTTATTAAATTATACACGTTCAATTAGTAATCATTTTCAAGTATGATGTTTTCATAGCTCTTAGTTAGAAAACTAAATAAAGGAAGATGGAAACCAAAACCTAATAGTGTTCGGTATATACAGTGCCTCTAGGTCACACTTACGGGTAATGTCGTCGTGTTGAACTACTGCACTTAACGCCTAATAAAGCTACATCAACGACATCTGTGGCATCATCCCTATAAATCATCGGGGAGTAATAAGGGACACTTGGAAGTTAAAATCCAAGGGGCAGGTAATCCCCCTTGGATCGATAATCTAATAAGATAATCTTTAAATGATTTTACATCCGTTGAGTTAAATCATAGTAAACCCCCTTTAGGGTGGTTAAGTAAAATGATTTTATGAAATTTATTTAATCTTGAAGAGATATTGGTGATTGACAATTTGGTCAAGGGTGACGCTTATGATAGGTGTTAGGATGTAGTTGTTTTAGGCCACAAACAATAGGCCATCTTGCACCTTTGTTTAAGTGCTACCACCATGGGTAGCAACCGTAGAGAAATTGTCTGGGACATTGACCCTAGAAAGGGTTGCGTACCCACTAGTCAATTTACATCAAACCATAGAGTAGAAAATAGAACTACATATTTTACTCCTTGATCTCGTGCTGAAATGGGTATGTAGGCAGTCTTGGGACAAAGTTGTCCCTAGTACTCAGGCATTTGTGGGTGGGGTCTAGGCTTGGTAAAAAGAAGGATTGAATAGAATCCTAATTTGAAAGATAAGTATAATAAAAAGGAAAAGGATAATTCAATGCATACTCGGAAGGAATCTCGTATGGATTCGCTTGACTTCTTGAGGCTTTAAGCCAAATTCTGAGGCGGAACTCAAGCTTGTATTATGTTATTTAATTACTCCTAAGGATGGTGACCTCGGTGCACTTCCATTTGAAGAGTGTAGTACTTAGTGAGTGGCTCAGGACCCGAAATGTCCCGATGATTCTAAGTCTCTGGCCAGAGCACCTCCTATCCCAATTGGATAGATGAAATCTTATGTCCCGTATGGACAGATGCCTAACCCATATGGTTAGATGCTCATCCTGGATGGATGAATGCCTAATCCAAATGAATGGATGCCTAGAGTATGCGATTGAATCAAACACAATGATTAAATTAAACAAAAAAAAAAGAATGGTCAATTTTATTGAGTTAAATTTTGGTGGGTTGTTACATTATAGGCTTTAAGATTTAGACCTCAATTTATTCAATTAGTTACCATGCTCTTTGGAAATTCTTTTTCTTGTCTTTCTATTAGTCGATAGCAATCTAGTGACTTAGGGAGTTTTAGGTCTATTTGAGAGGGTTTTCCTTTCAATATGGTTCTATATGTACTTGCCACCAAAGGGCTTGGTTAGTTTTGGCTCATTTAGTATCTCAAGGATTAATTCTGATTAAAAAAAGTGGGGTAGCCCCAAACCTTTACATAACCACTAATCAACAACACATAGGGCGCATGTGGAATGCACACCTAGCCAAAGACAAAAAAAACACCAAAAAAAACAAAAAACAACATGGAACCACCCAATGACTAGACACAGACCAACCATCAGGGACAAAACCGTCAAACAAGAAACTGACTAGCCACCCACTAAAGACGCAAAGGGATGGTCTACTCAGTGGAGGTGTTACCCTCTTGCCAATATTTACACAAATCAATGACTTTCTTAGAGAAAGAAAGTTTCTTATTAGAGTCCTTAATAGAGGTTAAGAGTACCAAATTTTAGGGTATCTTTGACCACTAAGGCATGGGGCTCCATCGTAGTAGAGGGAGACATCACATACCTCTTTCACTTTGTTTTCCTATGCTCAATTTCCTCTTGAATACCCTTCAAGAAAGATAGATTCCTTAAGGCCATCTCCTGACTCGAAACAAACTATCCTCAATTTTTCACCTCAGGCTCTCTTGGATTTCCTTCATCTCCATCACTACCTTATTCTCATTCCTCTAAGACATCTTTTCATTAAGATTATTCAGCATCCCATCGACCTTATCTGATTTCTCTAACTTACGAGCCAAATGTTGGGGCTAGGGTTGATAAATGGGTGATGGAGTAAAAGGATGAACATGTATCAAGGATTAGTTAAAGGTACTTGTCTACCCAATTCCTTAGCTAAACTTGTTAATTTTAATTTTACAGATGAATCCTTCCTCACTCTCCTAAAAAAGGAGAAAAATATCAAAGAGCCCTCACATTATTTGGATATATTTTGTAAAGCCTCTTTTTTTTCCCATTCAATGGTATAAGACTTAGTTTTATAGACAATCCTTCCTCCCCACACCTTGGATCAATTCATATGGTTGGAAATGGACTATTCATAGACATGTTTGTAGATTTATGGGTATTTACACACACACACACACATGTATATACATATGCATGCATGCATACATATGTACGTACATATGTACACACACACACACATGTATATGTATATATATATATGTGTGTGTGTATATATATGTATGTATATGTATATATGTATATGTACATGTATATGTATGTGTATATGTATATGTATGTGTATATATATACATGTACATATACACATACATATACATATACACATACATATACATGTACATATACATATATACATATATACATATACATATACATATACATATACATATATATCTACACATATACATATACACACACACATATATATACATATACATATACACATATAATACATATACATATATATATATATATGTATATATATGTATATATATGTATATATATGTATATATATGTATATATATATATATATATGTACACTTACACACACACATATATATATGTACGTATATATATATATATATATATATATATATATATATATATATATATATATATATATATATATATATATATATATATATATATATATATATATATATATATATATGTACACACACATATATATATGTATGTATATACATATATGTATGTATGCATATATATGCATGTATATATATATGTATATATATATGTACATATATACATATGTATATGTATATATACATGTATATATATGTACATATATGTACATATATATGTACATATATGTACATATATATGTACATATATGTACATATATGTACATATATATGTACATATATGTACATATATATGTACATATATGTACATATATATGTATATATACATATATATATTTATATACATATACATATACATATATGTATATGTATATATACATGTATATATACATATACATATACATATATATGTATATATACATATATACATATATACATATCTATATGTATATATATACATATACACACACATATATATATGTATATATATATATATACATATACACACACACACATATATACATATATATACATATATATATATATATATATGTATGTATATATATATATATATATATATATATATATATATATATATATATACATACATATATATATATATATATACATACACACACACACACACATATATATATATGTATATGTATATAAATATGAATATGTATATATATACATATATACATATATGTGTGTGTGTGTGTGTGTGTATAATGGTTCACAAGGCTAACGATCGAGTTTAGTAGACTTCTACTATGATGAAAGAGTATAATAAATAAATATTGATTGGTGTATTAGGTTTTTTCAACAAAAAAGGCTTTTGGCTTGGTGAAAAGTGCTATTGTTGGAAAATTTATTTTGGCAAAATTCATGTGTATTGAAATTGAGTAGGAGACATGGACTATGTGGATTTATTTCTTCACATTATAATTCCTTCCCAATGGTTTTTTGGTAGCTAATTTTTAGGATGAGGTCCAAATTTTTTGTTCTTAATGGTGGTGTATGATAGAGAAAATGGTTCCTTACTTTTTATCTAGCACAACTGTAGAGATTGTTCCCCTAATATTTTTCTTTTTTGTTGAGACTATATAATCTCCCTCTATAATACGAGTTGACATAGTTCATTTCATAGATTTGGAATTAAATTATAATGACCTAAAAGGTTGACGTGTGTAGATCAAGAAGAAACTCCTTCCCAAATACATGAATTTAGATTATCATTCTATGATTTATCCCTAGTAAAATTATACTTTACTCACCCAATGCATTTGGAAGCATGATGTGGATGTAGAGGCATGTAATTTTTTTCCCTAAAGTTTAAAGGTAAGGATCGTAGAAAAGACTATTTCAATTTTTTCTTATGAAAGGCTATACTTCTAAGAGTCATATGGATGATGTTGATCCTATTATTGTAACTAACATAAATCCTTTAGTGGTGTGGTCCTAACCCATTTTAAATAGAATAGAAAACATGTCCATTATTCCTTTTGTTGAATAGGTGGATAATTTTAGAATTATAATCTAGTTGAATGCTATGAGATTGTCAGTTTGATAATGAAGAAAAGAAAGAGATACATATTATGTATTTGAGATTGATTCGTATTCAATTGTTGTGAGTGAACATTCTAACCCTCTTGTTCATTCTCTATATGATCATTCCTTAATTTTTTACCTACATGTGGATATTGTGGGATTTTTTTTGGAATATTTCTCTTTATCTTCAAAAGAGAAATATTTGTATTTGGGTATTCATTCTACATATATCTTCACTAGCTTTTGGACTTCCATTTTTAGCACCATGGTCTAGAACATCCAATTTTGTAGAGGAAACTCTAGTATTGACTTAGGGACACTTGAGTTATTTTTAGAGACCCTATACATGTTGATCCTTCTTCCATTTTATTCTTTTGTATTTCAAAATAAATAATTAATTCACCTTTGGTTTTGTTTCTTCCTAATGAGAAGAATGTTCTTTGATTATTGTGGACCATCTTTCACATTCAATTTTGAGCATCTATCATTGGTATCGATCTTACATTATGGAGAGGGAGGGGGGGATGGGATACATATTCTCTCTTATGCTATCCTATGGTGTCCCTTGTTCCTCACATTGGGTTTTATCTTTTACATCTTCCTAATAACAATTTTCTTATCTTTTCTCTCTTTTAGGGAGGAGTTTTATCCCACTCAATTTTATCCCTTTTGTCTATTTATGAAAGATTGCATTTGTAGATGGTTACCTAACATGGATTAGTATCTGGTACCCATCTTTGCATGTTTTCATTAATTGAATTTTTTCATCATTATAACTAAGTTGCACTTAAAGGGGGTGTTGGTGTGAAATAAGGTATTTCCTATCCATTTTTCCTCTTTTTATTGTGAATAAGTAATTAGTTTCTAGTTAGGACCTTTCAACACATGTTCACATTTTAAGTTTACTTAGTGAGTTAGAAATATTTCTAGAAATCACTTGTTAGCATGTGATATTATCTCCTAGTTGTCAGAGGAGATAATATTAATACACATTTCATCATCCTAAGTAGTCCTATCTCTCAACCTTGTCTATACAGACAAGGTCTCATATGTACATTTCATTATACTACATATATTTAATATGCACATCATTTATCATATTGATCAATATATTTTGCATCCATTATTACAAATTTATGCTTTTACATTAATCTCATGTAGAATGTTATTTTGGTTTTTATTAGTGACCCTAGGAGCTTGAGTCCATCAATCACTCTAATAAGGTAGAATGAGACTAGGAATATATTCAAATGGAATCTCATCAAAATTTAGTAACTCTTACTACTGCATCGTTGGATTTAAGAAAATATACATATTTCATAGGACATCGAGTGTTGAGACACCTTATGGTTGATGTGGATCATTTTTAATCTGGGAGTTGATATATAAAATTATTTGCATTCATTAAGAGGAAGTTAATAGTTAAAATGTTACAAATTTAGTGACTAAGATAGCCAATAAGAATAGTAAAGTCAATGCTTAGTGTGGAGTTAGTTTAGAGGTTCATAATCTAACATGTGAGCTTAGAATAATCTTATGGAAGCCTATGAGACAATCTATAAACTACATGTAAATTATATTTAATCAATGATAACTGTTTCAATTCTATGATATTTAAGTTGTATTAACTCATGATTACACATCTAGATAGTCCTTTCACTAGAACTTTTATCCATGTTGACATTAAAATCATACTCCTAAACATAATAATATGTACAAATGTGTGGATTAATAAAGAGAATGCTTGAAAAATGTCTCTTTATTTAAAATTTTATCCCACTCTAAGAGATATCATATATTATATATTATTTTTTATATCTCAAGGCTTTTAGAGTTAGCTATGATGTCTATTTGACAACAAGAATATCATAAAAATATTGATCACCAAAACCACCTTAAAAAAAGGACATGCAAAAGAGAAAACACCAAAATTCTTCACATAACTTAATTGGTTAGCAAGTTAGATAGTTCACATCAGGTTTACTAGAGTAGGGACCTATTTAATTGCAAAAAATGATAGTGGTGAAATTGGATGAATTAAAAAGCATTTCTAACTAATTTGTGATTTTTGAATCCACTTACAATGTTTATTTGGATGAATAACACACCTACTATAAGATTGTATAGGATTCAACCAAAATAAAAAAGAGAATTATGTATAAGATGAATGCAATATCTACAAACTTCCAAAAAAATTAAATGTAGAAAAATATCAAAAACTATGATGGAAACATATGTGTAAGGAGAGAAACATGATTATTACGAGGAAGACATTTTCCTTGAGAGTCAAAATTTCTTATTATATTAGGGTGAATAATATGCTCTACAAACAAGTGATTTATTCTTTTTTATAAAATTTTTATGTCTAGAGATCAAATTAATTACAATAACTTAAAATGAAATTCTCAATTTTACTAGAGTAATAAAAATATTTTCTTCTATTTAAAAATGGAATAACAAGTTTTAAAGATTTTCTTGTCACTTCTGCTAGCTATTTGGCTCATACATGAGCATTGCACACAAACTACAAGAAGTCATATTTTTTCCCATTATGTATGACAAATAGGGAGTCACAAAATAAGTAAAATGTATACTTACACAAAAAAAAAATGAAGCTAGCCCAGAGTATATCAAAAAATTATATATATATATATATATATATAAATGAAAAATATTTATGATAGAAAATATAATAAGGAAAGAGGGCTAGAAGGTTTATTTCACTACATTATGATATATTGAGCTCCTAACAACTTGTGCACAAGAAAAAAAATGAAAATGTTTGGGTAGTATTTAGGGACTTGCCTTAGTCAACCCCCTATTTTTCTATTTCTACTTCTATGAACATCCATATTATATTTGATAAAAATATGTGATAACAAAAGGGATAAAAATAGTTATCCAACAATAGTCAATGTTAAATAAAGGAAATAGATTAGCAAAAATATGATAATATCAAATGATATGAAAAACATCAGATTTACAAAATTATCCATAATGAGAATAAGGATATAAATTTATGATTTGTCTACTTGGAAGCTACTAAAAACTCTGAAAAATGATTCTGAAGCAATAAAAATATTGCAAGTTCCACAATCTAGTTGTGGAGTAAATGACATGCAAGAGCCAAAACGAATGTTGTATTATAATCAAACCTTCAAAACCTTCAAAAGATGCAAATCATGAGAAATAATATTCATGTATAAATTATGAAAATGAATTCCTCCTTAAAGGACGTAGAGTGTAGAAAATGCTTCCAACCACTGAGCTAGTGAGAGATATACTAGAAAATTTTCAAACAAATATTAACTACTATAGTAAAATAAATACATATTAAAAGAGATAATAAACATGTAGATATACTATCAAATTGAATAGATGATATATGTGTGGAAAACTATTTTGGGAGAAAAAAACCACACTCCAAAGGAATAGCACTTTGTATTATATGTAAACAAAGTAGTTACAATGCAATGCCATCAATAGGATTCTCAAACATGAGTATACTAAAATCAACTATTACACTCAAAATGATTATGGAATCTCAAATTTACCTATTAAAAGCTCCTCATAAAAATTGATACAATAAGCTCTCCAAGACATCCAATTTATAAAGAATTCAATAAAGGAGGAATCATCTAGGATAACCCAACATAGATGAGCATCGAAAACCAAATGGAAGATTTACCAACCACCTATAATCATGTGAAAGACACTTGTACATCATTTTATAGCCCATAAAATATACATCTAAACAACTGACAATTGTCACAAAATATGTCATAAGTGATATCACTTATAGCTATAAGAGAATTTATCATAACTAATTATTAATATGTTTCTCTCTTATAGCGTGTCATAACCCAAGATGGCTACTCACCTTCTCTATACAAAGGTATCTCTTGACACGTCCATTATGTCATAAAGTTATCTTCTTACATGTCATAACTTGTCATAATTCATAATATCTTCTTATAAACTTCGTAAAGTGTTGACACATGGCAAAATAACTCAACCAAAAAGTGGGACACCTACCTCCTTATATGAGGACAAAAAAAAAATTCTTATATCCCATTGAACCTCCCAACAAGTTGACAACTCACCATTACAAGTCACACTTGAAGACAAAATAGGATGTGCAACAAAAATATAATATAGGCATCAATTAAATACATAAAATAAATAAATAAATAAATGTTTCAACCTTAGTTATTAACATACTCCCATTTGTTGAACACCTTAGTAGAACTAATACGAACAAGATTTAAGCACTAATAGGCAAGAGGCACATAGACTTCAAACATAATCTATACTTTTATGTGCTCATAGGTATTGTCAATGCATTTGCAACATTTGTTAAAGTGTCAACTTTTTTCCAATTTTACCTTCCCATCCTCCACCATATCTTGAAAAAGGTAAAATTTAACATCAATGTGCTTTTTTTTGACATGGAAAGTTATATTCTTTGTTAATAAAATGATACTTTGAATGTCAAAATAGATAGTAATCATGCTTGCATCGAATCCAATGCTATAATACAATTGTCTAAGGAAAATGGCTTCCATATAGGCATGAGTATCTACCATATACTTTGATTTTGTTGTGAAAAAAGCAACTACATATTTCCACTTACTCTTCCAACTAATATAACCACCATATATAGTGAAAACGTAACCACAGGCGGATATTCTGCTCAATGTGAACCTACCCAATCAGAATCCACATATCCATGAATACTCGCATAATTCCAAGGTCTATTAGAATAACCATAAAAAAATTAAAGAATTCTCTAAAGCATCCCTTAGATATCTAAAAACTCTCTTGACTACATCCTAAAGCATTTATCTAGGATTAATCGTATATCAACTTAGGAGTCCCATTTCATGGGAAATGTCTAGTGTAGTACATATCATACAATGCATAAGACTAAAAATGATCATTTATTATGGTACATTGGTCATGTCCTCCACCTCAATACAATTTTTTTGACAATCATCCAAAGGTAAATTCATTCATCATGCAATAGGAACTATCTTAGATCTACAAGATATCATGTTGAATCTCTCCAACACTAAACACACCAAATTATTTTGGCTGAAGAAAACATCTTTTTTTATCTCTATGTCTTATGATACCCATTCCAAATATGTACTTATCTGCATCTGGATCGTTTAGTTAAAACTATGAACCAACAATTGAGACTTTAGGTCAGAAATCAAGTATTCATTCCCAAATAGTAACAAATAATCCACATATAATTTAATAATGATAATGTGATCATTGTTAGTTTATAAGTAAATACTAAATCCAAAACTAAACACATTTCTAAATTTTTTTGTAACACATCCTAGGAGATCATGTCAAACCATACAAAGATATTTTCAACTTGCAAGATAAATTTTCTTTACCCTTCAACATGAAATGAACTCAGGTTATGACATCTAGATTTTTTCCTCCAAATCACCATGAAGGAATGATGCGCATATTCATCTACTCAATTTCATAGTTGTGAGATATATTAATTGATAACCATAATCTATTTTCTCAGCCTAGGAATACCCCTTCACAACCAACCCTGATTTATGCTTCTCAACACTACCAACAAGACCATACTTCTTGAACACCCATTTAGAGATCCCACATGCTTACGTCTTTCTAGAAAAGCTCTTAGATCCTAAGTATTATTACTCATCAAAGAATCCATCTCTTCATCCATGACTTTAATCTAAGAATCTGTATCACTCGTACCCATAGCCTTTCTAATAGTCCTAGGCTCATCAGTGTTAGCAATTAAAAAAAAGTACAACTAGAATCTAATATTGAATAACCAAACCTTTCTAGTTGTCATTTTCTTCTTGTATACCTCCTCAAAGGTTGAGGTTGAGTTTGTTATTCTTCTTATAAACTTTTAGATCTACTAGAGCTCTCTTCATCGTTATGTCCATTATGATCATGTAGTTCCTCTTTCTCAAGGGCAGAAGGACCTTGAATGACCTCCTTATTCATTTCATCCCCTTTCTCTAGCTACAAGTAGTTAAAGGAAGGTTTCATCTCTCTGAAACTAATAATTTTTGTATAGAGAACCTTCTCTAACATTGGATCCTAAATCTTGCATCCTTTACATCGACACCATATTTGATAAAGATGCACTTAACAACCTTGTTCTTTAAATTAGATATTTTTTCACTTAGAACATGAGTATAAGATTCACAACCTAAATAATATAGGATGTCTCGTAAAAGGATTCTTTCTTGACCATATCTCCATAGATGTCTTATCAATTAGTGCTAATGTAGAAGATTTGTTTACTAGATAGTAGGTAGTGGCTACAACTTCTGCCAGAAACCTTTATTTTTAGCTAACACCACAAAGCATACTCTTGGACCTCTCCATTAATGACCTATTCATCCTATCTGCAAATTCATTCTATTGAGGGGTATAGCTATAAATTGGATATTGATTGCTTTAGTAGTATTTTTTTTCAATGTTCTTTTGTAAGTGGGTTCCAAATCCCCAAAAAATCCAAGGGTTTGAGGTCCCTTCAAAACTTGTTGTACAGGGTTTTGGGTCTTGCTCAAATTTTTCCCTTAATAAAAAAATTTAATACATTTTGTAGTTCTCCCACTTGCTGAAATAAAGGAAAATTCAAATCCATTCTCTTCTCTAGCCCTTCAAATGCCTTTCAAATGGCTCTAGCCCTTCAAATGCCTTTCTCCTACCCACAACTAATGGCTCCATCTCCTCCCCTAGTTGTAGGTTAGTTGGTGACGTATGTTCTTCTAAGACTATTATTTATGATGCAAGTTAGAGTCCTAAGTGTGGTACCTATTTTGCCTATGCGGGAAGTGTCTTTGGGGCTTTAATCTTGTAGGCTATTTCTTTAGGGTTTGTGGATAGCTATGGGTTGTAGGTTGTTGTGCCACCTTTGGCTTTGGCTATTTTTGGGGTGCTAGCTAATGTGTCTCTTACTCTAGATAGGTCAACTCTCTCTTTCCCCATCATAATTTTTCCTTCCTCTCAAATAATAGGAGGTAAGACTCTATATCCTTTGTTTGTGAATAATAGTACTATTGGTTGTCCTTGTCATTCACTTGTGGGGAAAGTTTCTAAGTTTCTTATGTGAGGTCTGATGTTCCTGATGTTGAGGGAAAGGCCCCTTTCACTGAATTACTATGCTAGATTTTTTCTTATGTTCCTATTAAGAATTGTATCCCATATGCCCCTACCCTGGAGATGGATTTGGGCCAAGATGTGATTGATAATGTATCCTTTTTTCTAGTAAGGGGTTGATCTATAAATTTAGCTGCATGTGGCCTTTTCTTCCTAACTTACATAATTTAATTTTCAATAATTGGAAGCCTTTGGTAGATATTAAGTTATGTATTTACCCTTGTACTAGAGGGTTATTTGTTATTTGTTGCAATTATTTTGATGACCATGATGCTATTTTAGTTGTTACAGATTCAGAATGAGATTCACACACTCTTTCTATTTGTCCTTGGGCCCCTTTTTTCAATCCTTTAACAAAATTTGTTAATATTTCTCCTATTTGGGTGAGACTACCTTACCTTCCCTGACAATTCTAGTGTAACTCTACTTTTGTGGTGATTGGCAAAGCAATTGGCTATTTAATAAAAGTTGATCCTGCAACTAATAACTTCTCTCATGCTTCCTATGTTCATTTTCTAATTGATGGTGACCTCTCCAAAGATTTTCCTAGGGAGATTGTGCTAAAAGTTAATGGTTCTCCTTAGACATAACTAATTGACTATGAGGGCATCCAATTTTAGTATAGGAACTATTTTAGTACTAGACACTTGACCTTTGCTTGTCCTCATGGAAATTGTAATCCATCTTCCTCAACTTGGTGGAGGAACGCTTTTTATTATCATCTCACAATATTCCCTGATGTTTTTGATGATGATTTTTTTGACTCAAAAGCTTCTACTCCTCCACCTTCAACTCTTACAATTCATCACTCTAGTTCCTCCTTTAATCCCAAGAAAACAATTGTTATTTCTTCTGATCTTGAAATTTTTTCCCAAGATCATATGGTTACTCCAGATACTTGTTTGCTAGCTTCCCAAATTGTCTCCAAGTGTTGGGTAATGAATTCCTCCCCTTGTTCTATTGCTTTTGTGGGTCATCATTGTTTGGAAGGTTGTTCCTCTCTACCTTGGAAAAAGGTTTCAAATTAGGATGTTGATTCTTTGTGGAAATTGTACATCATAAGAAATTTCTTACTAAGAAGACTCCTTAGGTTATAAAGTCTAAAAAATTGTACCATAGTTCTATTTTCAATTCAATTATTTCTTAATCTATGTCACCATAGTTGTTTCTTTGTCAGGTTGCTCTATTGTGTTACATTTTATATTGGAAGTTGTCAAGACAGGGAGAATTTGCAAAGGTTTTGAAGGTTGTTTCATTGGCTATTATGTTTTTGTAATAGCCTTATGATGGTTTTTTAATTTGGATTTGTAATGGGTTGGGCCCCTTCCCCACTTAATATCATAAAAATAAATAAACTTTAAAATTTTATGTGTTTAACCTTATACTTGGTGGAAGAATGCTCTTCCTAAGAATCTTGTTATGTATGCTGATGATTTTGTTCATGACTCCGATAATTCAGAGTCTCCCCTTCTTTCTAGGAAACTCCTCTTCTTGAACCTAGTGGAGCTCCTATTGAGGCTTAAATTCTTTTTTTCCTTCGATTACTAATGTTTCTGTTAAGGTTGTTTCATCTTCCCATCCTTCCAATGATGATGTCAAATGTATAAGATCTTTTAAGTGGGTTTCTCTTCCCTGTGGTCCTAAGGAATTATATTCAGTTGTTGACTCATCTTGGATAGTTGTTCAAAAGGGTAAAAATGACCTTCCTAAGTTAGAATCTTCTTTGCATGCCAATCCTTTGGATGCAAAGTTTTGTAATTTTGTCTCAAGCTCTAGTTTGGCCTATTTTCAACCTTGTTTTGTTGTTTTGTTATGTTTCGGATTTATATGCAGATTTTATTTTGTATAAGCTTTGTTTTCTATTTTTGTACAAGGTTCTTGGTCCTTTCAAAACCCTACTCACCTTATTCAATAACAACATTATTTTTCTATTATGTAAAATTTTGAGCCCTATCATTATTTACTTAATCAGAACATCATTCATTTCCTATCAAACTATATATCATTATCCATGCCATCTAATTGAAAATATTTTGCTAAATATACCAATCCTCAACTGTTTACAATTAATTAATCTAGCTTGATTGTGCTTATTTGCTTCTATTATTTTCTCTTTTCCGATGTATTGCCATGTCTTGTCATGCTTATACAATAACTAATAGCAATTTTGAATTTCAGACTCTTAGGCGTCACTTCTTGGAATGCAGAAATTTACATAATATAAGACCGACTCAAAACGATCTCTGTTACTACAGGAAAATCAGTTTAAAGCAGACATGTTTTAAGGGGGTTCTACTAAGTGAAATACAGCAAACAGAAAAGCCTACGCAATTAGGAAAGTCACAAGAAAACCTGCTGTATGTGATAGGTAATAAAATGCTTACAAAGTAATAATCTTGGCAAAAGAAGCGCCTAAATCACTGCGATGGTAACACTCAAATCAGAAACAACAAAACCCTAACCCCACATTTTCTGTGTATACGGCTCCCATATCACTGTCCATCAAGAAAAGTATTCTCTCTTGGCATTTTGTGTATCAGAAAATGAGTCTTCAACTAACAAAACCACCACAGAAGTAAGAGGAACTCATTTGGACACAACTCGTCACATGAAAATTCAGTATTCAACTTCATCCCGTGGTTGCACGTGGAAACGATTCCTTCTGCTGGAATCGCCATGGACAACACCACCTCTTTCTTGACATTTTTCACTGTTTTTCACCACAGATGTTTGTGAAAACGTCCACAAACATATATATGCCTATTTTCAGATAGTGAATCTGGTCTCTGTCTTTCTTGTTCAAGTGGTGATTTCAAGTGAAATATGGTCTGATAGAGACTAAAAAGCATTTTAACTTTAGTTCTAGGTTATGTCATTGCGCTTATCAACTGTGATATTTGTTTTGATTTCTTTCATTGAACGTGCCGTAATCTCCAAATCGAATGTTGAGGAGACTTCTGATACCTACAGAAATGATAGCCAAAGTGTTTAACTGGCCAAGTCACCCTCTGTGATTACGAAACACACGAGATTGTGTTTCTTGCTTTACGACTCTCCGGAAACCACCAAAAAAGTTATTGTTTTCTTGATTACTCATAATAATATGAAAAAGGAGTAAAAGTTTATTTTTCTAATTTATTTAGGTTAATTAATTAATTTAACAATCAATGTCATAGTTAGTTTAGGGAAAGTAATTGGTTTTTTTTCGTTTTTGGTTCTTGTTCAATATCATTTCTAGGACTTTGATATCTACCCCCATGGCTATGATTTTTCTTTCTTAAGTTTTGAATCTATAAATGTGCTTTTAGACTTTATACTTTAATTTCGTCAAAATCTAATTACTTCTTACATCTGAAAATGGTGTTGCTAAGAAGTATCGTTGGAAACTATTATGTTAGGATTGGGAAGGTGATTAGCCTCCTACCTTACATCTTAATCAATCCTCTTGGCCAATTCAAGAATTTGTATAAATTTTTAGTTATACAAAATAGAATGCAAATGTCTAAACCTATTCCTATGAATGCAAAGGCCAATATTGAGTTCTACATCATTAAAATGCAACTAAGGTCTACTAGTCAACATAATCTAAAAGGGGAGGTAGTAAAAGATGTTTAAGAAATGAAACATTCACAATTGTCTATTTAAGGTGCCTTGGCATAGTGGTTTTGTTGTGGATGTATTATATCTTAAAGATTTTAAATTATTCACCTCTTATTCCACCAAGCAATCAACTTTGTTTGCAATGACATCAAACAATTTTTTCAATTCAAGTCATTTTATGAATGGAGACCACATGTTAAAAATTATTTATGATATATATATATATATATATATATATATATATATATATTTGTGTGTGTGTGTGTGTGTTAATAATTGAAGAAGAATACCATGTCTTTTGTCTCATTGGAGAAGAATAAGTAGGTGTGGGATATGTTTAAAAGAGGGGGAATTTATTCTTTTTTCAAAATCACAAAGAGGAAGGATGGAGAGCTTTTGTCTAAGTTCATGAATAGTTGGAGAAATAGTAGGGTAAAGGTGGGGGGCACAAATATAGAGGTGTCAGAAGAATTAAGAGCTCAAGTGATAGGGTTGAGATGCGAGGGTGAAAATGTTCCTCGCTTGAGCTAAAAAAAAGCTTATGAGGACTATATTTCTATTTTTTTGGAGGAAGGAGAAGAGCTAAAGTGACATTAATATGGTTTTAATAGAGATGACCTTTTGCCTCCATGGGGAGTTTTCAGTTACTATATGATCAAGTAATTCACCCTTGAAGGGTGTTTCTCTATAGTTCATGACCTATCAATGCCCGATACAAGTGATGACAAGTTTGACAAGTGTTGACATCAATTGCAAAACCATATCAACATATCCAAAATACCAACAATCTCCCCCTTTGGCATTGATGGCAACACAAGATGGAAAAACCATCAAAGTGCCGAAACAGAAATGCCAAATACCAAAAACCAACAATCTCCCAAAAGAGATCATATCCAGAAATCAACAAATATATAATATCTCTTCCCAAAGAATAAAGTCTCTCCCCCTAGGAATAATATATGTTATCCATGTGTTTTTCCATATCAATCTCTCCCCCTTTGACATCAAATGCCAAAGCAATACAAAATCAAATACAAAATACCAATTCACTCAATATACCAACTACCTCCCCTAAGAAGTAGCTCTCCTCATCAAAGCTGGAATAAAAGATTTCTTTGTTAATTCTGTCGGTTGATGACAAACATCAACTATCTAAGTCTCTACCGGTGGGGGTAGGACTCCAAGTTGCTCTCTGAGATACTCAAATGTTTCCTTAAGCAAAGGCTTTGTAAAAATATCTGCAATCTGCTCTTTAGTATTTACATAAACCAATTTCACTTCTTTTGCTTCAACATTTTCCTTTAGAAAGTTCAGTTTGATAGAAACATGTTTAGTTTTAGAGTGAAGTACCGGGTTCTTTGATATATCAATTGTTGTTGTATTATCACAGTAAATAGTGATAGGTTCTGATTACCTTCACAAAACCCTCCTTCAACCTTCAAATGATGTCTGTGTGTATAGCTCTGCTTATTTTTGCATATACTCTATTACAATTCTTTTTCCCAATCGCATATTGATCTTACAAATAAGATCTTACATATATACCATAACCTAAGATCAATTGAATAGGTCGGCTCACTAAAAGATATTACAATAAAATCAATTACAAATAAATCAATATCCGATGCATGATGTCGGCTCAAATGCACTTACAACAATGATAAATCATTTCCATAACGTGTTGTGCTGATCTGGAATAGATAAGGCTGCCGGTGTATAACCTAGACCTATTTGTCGGTAACAACAAATATGCAAACCCAAATAAAAAATAACCAAATCGCCAAAACCAAGTGATCGAATAATGTCTTTGACATAACCAAGTAGTTTCCAAGTCATTCCAAGTGCCGATGAACAATATAATCTCCCGGTGAACCAAATACTAGTTTCTTGCATAATTCTTTGTCTTGCCAGTGATCCTAACCAAAATCTCCAAGTGCTGATAAGTGTTGACAAGTGATGACAAGTTTGACAAGTGTTGACATCAATGACAAAACCATATCAACATATCCAAAATACCAACATAATCTAAATTAGTTAGCTTTCCTTTCTTTCTTTTTTCCTCCATGGAGAAATGTGATGTGGATGGTGCTTATATTTCATTTCATCCAAGTCTAATTTATGCTATCTATAATTATTTTCTAGAGACTACCCCAGCCCTAAATCCTACTTTGCACCATAACCCCCATAATCATAACCAAAACCCTCCTCCACCTGGTATCTCAAAACATAAAATTGCATTCAAGGATGATTTTCTTTCATCATCTAGAGCCATTTCCCTAATAAATTCCCTTCTTTTCTCACCTAAAAGGTAGAATCTAACCATTTGATGCAACACATCATCACTGGTTGTGGATGGTGGCCCAAAATCTATGCCAAACAAAGGAAAAAATGCATCAACACCCCTAGTAGCTCGAAAAATAATAACATGAGTGGCAAAGTAAAGATTGTTATAAAATCACCATAGAACAACCTCAATGTCCCTCCTCAACATTCCCCTACCATTGAAATTTTTGATAGTGAGTGTGCCATGAATGAAATAGCCACCTCCTCTATAGAAAGAAGGTTAGCGAGATTGGCTAAGCTCATACTTGTAGCCAAATTTATTTATTTTATTGACAAAACCCCTCGAGGAAGAACTTGGAGAACATTGTAAAAAAGCTCTACCTTTAATGAAGAAGCTATAAAGGATAGTGAAGAAACCCTTGAGGAGTCCCTAAATTTGATCCTCGATGATACCTTTTCACACTCTTCACCCATTGAAACCCATACTTAGGTTGCTATCAATAGGATTAACCTTCTCAAGGACTATGTTGATGAGGAAGGGAAAGATCAGACTAACAAAGGAGCCACTAGTGAAGGAAATTCTTCTCAAAAATAGCATGTGTTGAAAGCTAGTCTTGAAGGCCTTGGAGATTTTGTGGAAAATTTGGAGACCCCTTAAAATTTATTAGATTGTTAAAAGATCAAAGAATGAATCATGTGTCTAGAAAAAGGAATTGAGAACCTAGTGAAGATCAACAAGAACCTCAATTAGAGGTCTATCACGGGAGTGGTCATTTCGGATATGAATATCAAAAGAAATAATAAGAAAAAGGAGCTAGTATGAAGGAATGAAGACAAGGCAAATTGAAAAATGGGTAATGCATCATCTCCCTAGGAAGAATAACTGGATCAAATGATGAATAATTAGGTGTACACTTCTTAAAGTCTGCCTATTTTTTAGGTCTATTTTGTTTATTTTTTATGATGTTCTTAGTTAGTTTCCTCTAGACTTTATTGTAAAATTTTTCTATATATATTGCTTATATATTGTTGTTGATTTGTGTTGTTTGGTGGGTTGTATCTTCAATACTTTTTGATGGTTTTTCATTTGGAGCTATAATGGGTTTGGGACCTTCCCTATTTAATATATTAAAAAAAAAAAAAAGATTCATAATGTTGTCCCCTCTCTCGCTCTCAGTCAAAATTATAATTTAAAAATAATGTTTCATGTTCCTTGGTTTCCCTATTTGTAATCTCATTGTATATTTTTCATCTTAAGTTGCTAATCCACTTGTGGATGCACTCTTGAAAGGTTTGATTTAAAATGGGGTGTTCATTGATTATCTTGCAATTTTTATGTTTCCTATAGTTTCTTCTTCATAGTGACCTCCTAGTGGGGTGTCTACAATCCATTATGGGTCGATGAATAATTTCCTAGGTTTATCTCTTTGATATTATCCATAACATGCAATGATATTTTTGGAGCTTGCAAATAACCCATGCTCAGGGAATTGATGGATTTATTGATTTGGGTGGAAAGGTTATAATTGTTGTGTGTTTGGTCTTTCCTTCCCATGTATCTTTTTTGGATGCTATAAAAATTAGTTTTGGGAATGTGTTCCATTATTTTTCTACCATTGAGTAGAAGGAAAATACTATGGGTAAGGGTTTCTCACTTGGAGATTCCTTTCATGTTCAAAGGAAACCTCTTCCTTACAGTATTATTGTTCCGATGTTGATTATGAGAAATACTTAATGAGTATAGTTTTAATTTGCTGGTTCTATAATCTATGGCCTTCTCTCATTGATTTGCATAGATGTACTTTCATGCATTGCTCTCCTTTGGTTGAGGGAGAGATAGAGATTTACCTTTTTACTAGAGATTTTTTTGTGGTTTACTGTATTCTTTTGATGATAGACAAGCTATGTTAGATGATGGAGATTATATGTGGGATATGCATTCTCTATTAATTTGAATTTGGTTTCCTTCCTTTGACCCTTTCAAGGATTATATTGATATTGTGCCTAGTTGGGTAAGATTACATTATCCCCCCTTGTATTTCTATTGTAATTCTACCTATGAGGCTATTGGTAATACTCTTTATTGACTCTTGGTAGTCTAACTTAATTTTTAGAAGTTTACCCACACTTAATTTTTAATACCATATGAAATTTGATATATCAAAATATTTACCTAGTGAGTTTGTGGTATAGGTTAAGGTTTAGTCTCAATTTTAGATAATATATTATAAGAGCATTTCTATTGATTATATGCATTATTTCTCTATTAGGAACATGGTGTCAGGTTATTCTTGTGTCTCGTATAAGTTGTCTTCTTTAACTTAGTGGAAGAATTCTCTTCTTAACCATCTTACGATGAATCCTAAAGATTTATTAGCTAGTTTTCGGGATTTTGAGCCACCCTCATAGATTCCAAAAAAATATCTCTTTGGACATATTATGTCTCCTCCTATTTAGCTGCCTAATAATATTTAAATTCAAAATTTCATTTTACCTTTAGTTTTTTATGATTAGCTGATTAAACCTAATAATGTAGTTTCTCAATTGATAACTCCACACTGTTTTGATTAGTTAAAACTGGGAGAGGCCTGAACCATTACATAACCATTACAAAAATTAAAGAGAGAGAAAAGACATGGAGCTATTGAGGAATGATAACCCAATACCCCAAAGCTAGCTGTGAAAAAAGAACAAAACTATCAACTTCAAAGAGGACTGAACAAAAACTAGACATAGATGAAACTATAAACAAGAAGAAACAAAATGCATAGACTACCTCCACCAAAGTCACAAGTCGATGGCTTGCCTAGTTGGGGACTTGTCAAACTTATTTTCTTGAGTCAAATCCTTCACCTTCTCAGAAAAGGAGAGTCATTTGTTGGATCCTTTGCCAAACAAGAAAGTAGTTGACTCCGGAGTCGCAATCACACTAGAAACTAAAGCCTCCAACCCTATATCAAGGGAAGAGTCCAAATACCTCTTCTTCTAATCCTTCTTCTTCTCAATCTCATCTTGGATAGCCCAAAGGGTTACTAAATTCCTATTAAGCATTTCATTACTTTACACAATCACATCCTCCATTTTTCTTTTGAGGGAAACTAGATTACTTTGAATCTCATTCATAGTCTTCATAGATTTCTCCTTGTCCTCTTTCTGGTTAATCTTCTCATTAAGCCCCTTCAATTATTCCCTAATACTTTCCCATTTTCTTAACATCTTAGCTAACTCATTAGCCGCTTCCAAGACTATTTGGTCTTTGTCTTTCCTATCCCAACTAGAAACTTTCGAATCAACTTTAATAGGGGCTTCCAACCTATTAATTTTTTTCCTTTCCATGTTAAGTTGACCGAGAAGCTAGTGGATGATAGCTTGATTCTTATTGTAACCATCACAAAGTTCATTTACCCTTTTCTGCATAGATATAAAAACCCTAATTTTTAGGAAAATTCATTGACAGGGGGGGAGAACCATAAAAAGGGTTTGAAGGGGTATGCACTTTATTGACAGGGTTATCTGGGTTATAATACAACCCAATTGACCAAGATGAGGTAGAATCCTAAAAGGAATTGTTCTAATCATTCCTCTCTTTGATAATAAAAACCACAAAAGGAGGGGCCAATGATTTTTTAGCTTTAGCCATTCTACTAGGGTTGACCCTGGTAGGGGTCGCCTAAGGTTTAGGGTTGGAGGCAAGATCTTTTCAGAGTGGGATATTAGAAATATTGAAGCACAAAGAAGGTAAAAAGGAATACAAGCTAGGACACTAGAAGGGGTTAAGTTTAGATGATAATTGTAAAGCCAAAGGATAAGCTCCTACTATACGGGGAGGGTATTTTAATTTTAGCCACAACAAAATATCGAGAAACAAATCAATACAAATGATATGAGAAATTCATTTTCAACCCATACCTTAAGTTGTTAAGAATGGGGAAAATTTATAAATGAAAGCACTTAAACATTCTTTTTAAGATGATGAATTTTATTAGGAACATCGCCGCCTCTTTCTAAATAATAGATGATTTGTTCTTGTTGAAACCAATTAGGTAACCTGCTACACTTTCACCTAGATTGAAGAACCTTTGAAAATATTCTTTGTAACTACCCTTTATTTTATTAGGAAAGGTGGTACCCTCAACCGCTAGACCCATAGTAGTCGCTATAGTCCCCGTAGATAAGTGAAATTCACCATGAATCCAAGATTTGGAAAATTGTTCTACCAAAGTAAGGTAAAAACCCTTCATACCTTCGACATAAGTCGCCATATTTCTTTCCACCACCTTATTCCAGATCGACTCATTCTATTTTTAACTTTTGACAACTATTAGGTTCCATTTGGATCAGGTCCCCAACCATGATATGCATAGTACAACCAAGAAAATGACTTAGAAAGTGATAGAAAAGATCATCTTCGTGAAAGAGATAATGAAGGACAATATTGCTAAAAGTGTAACTATCACAAGATTTAACAAAGCTAGCCCTTTCCAATAAATTATTGTAGTACAATATGGCTAGGAAAAAGACTGAAAGGACAATAATAAAATCTTTAAATCTCATTTGGATAATTTTCTTCAGTAATAATGGCACAAACAATGTCTTGGATTATTTAGAAAAAGGGCTTAAGTTTTCCAATCTATCCACAATTTTATTTTCTTTTGTCAAGGTGTGTTGGCATCTGTCATAGTAGTCATATCTTGGAACTTTGTGGCAATATCCTTCACCCACCATCCTAGATTCACTCTCCCTTGCAACATCATAATAATATTTTTTGAATCACCTTGAATAATGATTAGTTGGTAACCTTTATCTTTTGCAAGGACGATGTCAAAGAAGGGCGAAATTACTTTCGCCACATTGGATATTTGAGAACACAAATTTTCCACATAGGCCACCATGACCATAGACTTTAGATCTCTGATGACCCCACCCCAACTTGCCCAACTTAGGTTACCTTTAAAAGACCCATGAAAATTAAGTTTCAACCAACTGGTGTCAGAGAGGGCGAGACCATTTAATAATATTTTTTAAACCCAATAAGTAGGAACGTTAAGTTCAAAAGGACGTATGCCAACTCCCTGTTCTTGGAGATGGTCAGGTCCAAAGTTGAGGGAAGGTGGGAATTTCTTGATTTACCAAAGCCTTTCATATTCTCCTTAACATGATTAATAATGGAAAAGGAAAGATACTCCATGGGAGTCTTGCAGTCTCTAAACACTCTAATATTGCGTTCTTTTGATAAACTCTATCTCATGTGGAGGAAGGTCTGCCACCATAGTTCATATTTGAGAGGTTATTAGGATGGGGGAGTCTAGCTACAAGAGACCAACTTAGGATCTAGGTGCCACACCCTAGAAGCTAAGAATAAAATATTAATCTTTTATGTGACAAACCAAGAGAAGGGACAACAGAACAAAAGGTGGTTGATACTTTTCCTCACCATCTCATAGAAAATATACATGTTCACCAACTCAAATCCCCTCCTTAAAAGGTTGTCAATAGTTACGATCCTTTTCTGATAGGTAGACCACCAGAAAAATAAAACCTTTAGAAGCATTTCTGACCTCCAAATATTTGACCAATTGGAAGAAGAACAGGGAGGAAGGAGAAGCTCAAAACATCATTTAATAGAGTATTGACCATCCTTACAACTAGACCACACCGACATATCCTTTGCATTTTCTCAAAGTAATATAAAATTATTAAGAATCCTAAGAAGCTTCTTAGTAGTTGTTTCCCTCAATAGTCATTTCTAGTGGGTGGGGGGGAACTCCTTTGAGGAAAATTTCTATTTGGGGGGAAGGAGCTAGGGAACCAATAATTCACTAAAAGAGTTCCAAATCTATCCACCGAAAAATTCTCAATAGATGAATGGATTAGGTGGAAATCCAAGGGGAAAACCAACACCCAAGGATCCTTGCAAAACCTAATACACCTACCATACACAACCTACCAAAGTAAACCTTTCTATAGTTGAGTCTTTGAATTAATCAAGTTGTTTAGCAACTCCACATTGTTACTAAAATTGTTGAGTGTCTTTAGGTAGGCTTTGTGAGGGGGTTGAGCTTTCCTTAGGTGTATAGATATGAATAATAAATATTCATGGACAATTGAAACAAGGAAGAAGAAAAGTCTTCCTAAGTTGGATTCACTTTTGTGTGCCAGGCCTTTGGGTATGAAAAATCATAGGTTTTGTTCAACAACTCATTTTGTTTAATCTTTTTGTATAATTCTTGAGAAACACATTTCCTATGCTTTTTGTTTCTATTTTTCTACTATTGTAAATACATTTAGGCCTTATCAAAAACCAAACTTACTTTAGTGAAAAATAATTTATAAATTTTATGACATTAGGATTACAAGTTGGAGCCTTAAAAGTAATATTTTTTAATGAGAATATTATTTACAAAAAATATTATTACACATATGCACATGAAAATGAGTGGATATAAAATCACACCCCTAAAGTCTATATAGAGCTAAAACCTTGATCGTATAACATAAGAATAATTTTTTAAGTGATGGTAACAATAATAGCAAGGGGAGGAGGTGGGTATCGATCACTCAATTTACCCCATACATCAGTAGGATCTAGAGTATCCATGAGAGAATGACAACCCACATAATCCCCATATTTATCTTTATCTTATCCTTGAGAAAATAAAGAAATTGTAAAAGCTACCTTAGGAAACTTGCTAGAATCAAACCATCTAGAGTATCTACTAGGACACCTAGAAGTTCCCCCATGGGAGGTCAAGAAGCAGAGGATCAACAAGTAAAAATAAACCTATTGTCTAGAATATCCTCTTGCAACAAGATAAGCGTGTGAGTGATCTAAGTATAATTTCCATAAGTAGAAAGGATCTATCCATATAAATACTCATTAGTACATGAGTGACCCTGATAAGATGAGGGAGATGGGGGAACTCTATCCATAAAATAAGGGGCATTACCTCAATGGGTAAGAAGAATCTATAACTGATCCACATCCATCATAAAATACATCATCTTGTACCTATACTTGTAGTGACATATTAGAATAAATAATTTATTTAGAAAAAGGTGAAATAAGTTGATGAAGAGAATAATACCATAGATTAAAAATAACTCTTTCCATATGCTAAAAGGAATTTCCACCTTGAAATATTCTCATATCTAGTTGAGTTTGCGAGGTATGTGAAGCCAATACTCTAAAACATAATCATATGCCGAAAAAGGATATAGTTGTAAAGGTCTTAAAAAGTCATAAATGCATGTTTTAAGATTCTAATAACTAGGTTAGACCCAAAATAAATTCTTAAAATACTTTGAATACCTAAAAAATAGCAATGTGATCTTAGATGACCAAATGAGAAATTATAGATCCCACAAGAAGGCCTTGGAAAAAAATACACCAAGAAAAGGGCTGATTTTGGTTCCAAAATGGATGAATGGATAATTTAAATTCAACATTTCCACACAAACATTGGGGAGTGCGAATTCTATATCTAGTTTAAGACTGGCACCATAGGTATATGGGAAGAGAGTCAATGATAACCATGTTAGGGCTTATAATTGTAGAAGGTAGTATTTGGAGCCCACTTCTAAACTTTTCACCAAGGCTTGGAGTCAAGTGAATTCCAATTTTGTGAGCCATATCAACTAGAACTAACCCCATGACAGTGTCAAAAGTTTCGTGATCCCAATTTAAAGGAGAACTTAGCCTTATATTCATATCTTATGAAATATCAAGGTTCATAGCCAAGAAAATGTAGCCAATGAATGAACTTAATTTTATTGAATGAGGGACCACTACATATATTGTTAGTTGACAGGGATAACATCAAAAAATTTCAAATTAGTTTAGAAAATCTAAGGCTTTATGGCTTCCCAAGATCTCTATATCATTTTAACAACAAAATATCCTTCAATATGAACTTAATTCTTCATGGTGAGTATGGTTTGAAACCTAATTCCCTTCCAAGAAGGCCATCTAGTTAGATATCTATAATAGGTACGATGGTAATCTTTAGTGAAGACATGGAGAATCCCTTTTGCAAGAAATACGAAAACATGTTTCTATGCTGATAATAACCCTAACCCTCTAGAATCACAAGGGAGACAACAAAAATCACATGCCCCAATGAAATCTACTGTGTTGCCTAAACAAGCACAAAGAAAATTAGAAAGAATATTTTCCATCGTTATGTAAGAGTCATTATAGAGAGCCCAATATGAAGAATAATACACATAGGTGGAAAAATTAATATTAGAGAAAACATTAAATTTTCCTACTAAAGAGATAAATTTTGTGATACAATAAGCTAGATTCTTCTTAATTATAGAAAGGCCTACATTATATAAGGAAATTCATGAAGCCTAGAAGGAAAATGGTATGCTCAAGCATATAAAAAATTATTCATGCATAATTTACTTCCTACTAAATGTATTTAGCTAATGAAGTATGAGAAGAAAGGATTACCTATAACATTGAGTCTTGTTCCTTTAAATGGTCAAGCCAAAGGCTTGACTATAAGTATTTAATAATTTGAGGGCTTGTTTGATATTTTTTCTCCTCTTCAATGAGAGTGAGGAATGATTCATCTATAACGTTTCCATTAATAAGATGAGCTAATGAATCAAGCAAGGAAATACCTTTAAGTAGCCCTTAAAATACAAAGTTGGTGAAGAGGTAGCCAAAAACTTCAACAAAAAGTACATAGATAACAATGACCAAATAAAAACCATTGTGAATGGAATATAAGATCCCAAAGATAATAGATTGGAATCATTTTATGGTATGTAGGTAGAGACATAAAAAATAGAATACTAATATTGGATTTAATAGGTCCCAAATGCCAAATCTTGAAGAATGAAAAAATAAAATACCATTCAATATAGTTATATACCTTTGATAAAATATTTTTTCAAAATAAAGCCTTCTACTATGAGTGTCAAGCCCACTCCATGAATTTTGAGATAGTATTGATATTACGTCTGATATGTCTAGAATTTATTAAACACATTTTCTTTGTCCATATAATGTATAGAAATAGAGCATGCCCATTTAATATCAAAGATTTGGTTATGATTTTGTAAAAGACATTGAGCAAAGTAATAGGCCTGAAGTTTCCAATGTCTTCTAGATATCTAATCTCAGATATGAACTTGATATTTTCTTTATTAATGAAATTCTTTAAGTACTTGAAATAGAAAGCTTGAGGTTAAACTTTATATAGGTTCTCACCCACACAAGCCAAGATGGTCTTGTAGAATTCATAAAGGATGCCATCACACCTAGGAGCTTTATCATTAGTCATAGTGTGAATAGCATCCTTAAGATCGACGATGGAGTGAAATTGATCATTGAAGGATTTTTGTGAGGAGGAAATCTTGTGAGGAATGACCTAGAGGCATTCTTTGAGGGCACACTTCCATTCAATTGATTTTTTTTGGGAGGTGAAAACTTGTTCATAATAATTGAAAAAATCTTAGAGAATATTTGATAATTCTTTGAGGATTACTTAGCTATACTTGACCTTCTTGATTCCATGGGAGGTAAGATAGGATCCATGTTCTTAAAGAATTTCTTAAAAAAATCTATCTAATACTTTAAGCTATTGGAGTTTGGCCTTAATTTAAGAATCATTGGTAGAATGATAATCTATAATATATTTCTAGTATCTTAAATCCACAACCCCGACTTTTCAAGAAAGAGAAAATGAATCAATTTTAAGAAAAACCATAGCCTTCCAAAGATCTGAGGTGGTAGCCCTATTTGTAAATTGCCAAAATATTTCTAGTTGGTTACCAAATATTTGAAGGAAGTGGGGTATCTACTAAATAGATCTATTATACTAAAGAATATAGTTATTTTATTGAGTGATACATGATTCAAGATTGTAGATCTTATTTATTTGAGCTAATGAAAGGTGATGAATCAATAAAAAGTATTTAAGAAGAATTGAGTTTTATAACTCTAAGGAGGTCCCACTTTCAATTGTACTTTAAATAAGAATAAAAAATGGAATGACATGGTGATGTTTGGTAGTGGCTCCACTAAGAGAAAATAAAATGATGAAGGAGAAAAATGTTTGTGTAAAAATTATTGCTCAATTAAGGAATTTAAATTCTCTATCAAATCTATCCCAAAAGTTGTACCACATATTCCAAAATGGTTAGTTGTGGTAAAAACCCAAGTTAGGATTAAAAAAGACCCAATTTATTGCATATATAATATCATTCCTCTCAACTACCTTTCTCTCTAAAATAAGTGTAATATCATCTTTATTATATGTCATCTCAACCATATTGAAATCCCCATACATAACCCAAATGGAGGTAGGCATTCAATCAACTATCTATCATCACAAAAGAGATATCTCAACAACATCATTGAAACCAGAAATATTTATGATTCCAAAAGAATTTATGTTGACATTTACAAGAATCAAGAAGAAAAATATAGTGGGTTCACAACTATGTCTAACAAAATGGGGATTCCACCTAAGAGAGATAATGGTGATAGTCCCTCCACATTGTAGAAAAATATTTTGTAAAACCATATAACATTTCATGTGAACAAAGATTAAAAATAGATATATTCTTTTCTTATAAATCAAGTAGTATAAATATAACTATGTTTGATGAGATTCCTATATTGAATACATCCTTAATAGGTTATTGATTCCTTGAAAAATAAAGCACAAAAAATTCATGGGTGAGGGTTGATCATACACTTACTAATACAAAGTATATTTTGAACCAAATATTTATTAGGAAAATGTCCCATTTATGGACCTGAATGTTCTCTTCAAGTGTAATAGTGATCTCTGATTTATTAAGACAGTGAAAAATATCATTGTATCATCTTCAAAAAACAATTTTGGATAATATAATGTAATGTATAAATTAGATATATGAGCATGAGAATTATTTGATGTAGGATTTAAAAATGTAGCATTATGCAAGTATTGAATCATATGAGACTACCATTGATCAAAATTTATGTTAGGACAATAAGACATTTTAGAAGAGTTGTGAGAAGTAGAAGAAGAAGTAAGATTATGGATGATAAATTGGTAATCTACAGATGAATCAAGGATATAAGGGAAGCAGTGCTTGCCGTTTCATTTTCATGTCAATTGTGTTTCCATGGACTTATATATATGGTGCAAGAAGAAAAGTCCTTTCATAGTGATAAGACTATATCATGATATTAAGATATTTTATTTTTTCTCTTGGTAAGTTCTCATTAATTGTCTTATATTTAACTATGAATCACTAGAAATATACAAACAATAAAATTTAAGGGGTGAAGTTGCACACAAGTCAACAATATAAGTAATTTGTACTAAACAATGTTGTTGGTACATAGGAAATCAAGATAATAGGATACACAGGGGCTTCATTGGATAGGCAATATTATATCACATGCATTCATATTGGGGGATTTAGTATCCCAAAAATCGACAACAATATATTGCCTATCTAGTGAAAATAGGGGGTTTTTTTATTTGAGCTATGAAAAAATACAATATTTGGTGAAAATAGGGAGGTTTTTAATTCGGGCTCTGTATTGGGAAGGGGTGACAAGGAAGGAGTTTAGGGAAATCTTTTTTGAAAATATGGGGATTCCTTAGTATGCCATGAATGCATGTGTTATAACCCAAGTTTATTAAGTGAAGCTCCCGTGATAGGATAAAAGACTTGGATTCCTTGAAGGAGGTACTAATATGAAATCAACATAGGAGCTAGTTTGGAATATAGAACCATCAAAGAAAGAATCCCATGTTTTTTCAACATCCAAAGAAGGAACAAGGTCATATGGAAAAGATCCTTGATTGGGGAGAGTAAAGGGTGAAGGAGAATTAACTAAGTGGTCGATCAAACCTTGGTCTTTAATTTCTATATAAGAAATAATATTAAGGTCAAGTTTTATTTACAACATAACTCATTTAGAATGACATGCTAAAAGATATATTTTAGAGAGAAGATGCCTCAATAGATCAAATTTATAATGACAATATTTTATTATCTTTTAGAAGATAATGTATCAAATTTTGTATTGTAAATATAAAAGTGAGACATTGTTTCTCTATTATAGAATATCTAACTTCACAATTGAGTAAAGTGTGACTTATGTAATACACAATATGCTTCTTAAATATCAATTCATATCTCCCACCCATTGATATTTAAATGAAATCTCCTACATGTTATTGTTTGAAATCTCACCTCTTACTCTCTCTATCTTCTCCTTTCATAGACTTATTCATTGACCTAAGGCTATAGGGCGGGTCTCATTTTCTATTGGTTGGGCCTATTAAATCCTTGGTTGGGTCTTACAATTCCTCTAATCCCTCATAGGATCTCATTTCTACTTTGGATTCTTGGTCTAAGCTAGTGATCTATGGTTTTACCATTTCCCCTACTGTTGCTTAGTTTGTGCTAGGGAAAGTTATTTCTCTTATGTCTCCTACTTTTGCTAGGGTTATGTAGGAGGGAGGTAGGTCTAGTGTTCCTATTGGATGATCCCAACTTTTTTGATCTCTTGTGTAAGCCTTCTATGAATTCTCCTATTTGGAAATGTATCCCTTGTGTTGATGCCTTATAGTTGGAATTAGACTACGAAGTGAGCAGTAATGTGTCATTCTTCTCTAGGAAAGAGTTGATATATAGATTTAGGTACTTGTGGCTATAACTTACTAACCTACATTTATTGAATTAAAAAAAAATGGTCACCTTTGGTGGAGTGTAAGTTAATAATTTACCCTTATGCTATGCGGGTTTTTGTTATTTTTTGAGTCTTCTAATGATCACAAGGCTATTTTAGATGTTGAGGTTTAGGAGTCGGATTTTCATCATCTTTTGATTCATCGTTATCTATCATCCTTCAACCTCCTTAAGGAATCCATCAATGTTTCTCCTATTTGAGTGAGAATTCCTTATCTTCCCTTACATTTTTGGTGTAATTTTGCCTATGAGGTCATTGGCAATTCTGTTGGCCATTTTATAAAAGTGGACCTAGTAACTACTAAGTTATGTAATACTTATTATGGTTGTTTATTAATTTATGTTGATCTCTCCAAATCCTTCCCTAGGAACATTATATTAATAGTAAATGACATTCCTTGGATGTAACTAATTGACAAAGAAGGAATTTATTTTTTCTATAGGAATTATTCTATGGATCATTTGGCCAGTGCTTATCATTTTGGCTCCTATTTATCATCTTCCTCTACTTGGTAGAAGAATGATAATCATGATAACCTCACAATTTTCCTCACTAGTTCTAATAATGATTGTAGTAGTTTATAATCTTCTACACCTTCTCCCTCAGTTCTTGGAACTAAAAGTGATGTTTCCTCTATTGTTCCCATGGAGCTAGCAACTATTATTGAAATTCATTCCCATGACTAGTTAATTTTTCCTAAAGCTCATTTTTTGGATTCCTAGGATTCTCCTATATGCATTATTCCAATTAAGGCTTTGTTACCCCACCCCTCTAATGATGAGAATTTCAATTCTAAATATCTTTCCTTCCCCCTTTTCAAAAGAGTATAGATTTTGTGGAGGGGTATTTTGAATGGTTGTACAATAAAAAAAAAGTATGCTACGAAATATCCATGTAAGGATTTGAACATAAACATGCTACACCAAATTAATTTTTTAATTTAGTTGTTTCCTAATCTTTTCTAGGATTGTTGTTTTTTTACTAGGCTTCCTTGGATTTTGGGAATAGCTTTAGTTGCAGTGAAGTTATAAAAAAGGAAGAAAGATGTATAGGTTCATAATATTTATTTATTATTGTCTTGTCCTTATAGGATTACCTCTTGGGTAACCCTATTGTTCTATCTTGCCTTTAGTTTCAATAGTTCTTTTTGATTTGTAATGAGTTGGGTCCCTTCCTTACTTCTATGCTAATAATGTTTCAAGAGCATAAGATGAAGTATAAGTGTAAAGAAGAAAAGGATGATAAAAAATTCTTCATCGTAAGATAGGATGATTAGCAAAGTAACATTTTAAATTATCAAAGGGCTTCTTAAAATATACATTCCATTTATAGGTATTATTCCCTTTGATAAGTTGAGTAAAATAAAAAGTTTGGTTTTCTATTTGTAAAACAAATATGAATAGCGTAAATATTTCCTTCTAAGATATGCCGTTGAGAAATATTTCTAGGTGGCATGTTAGCTATAGCATCAATTTCTTTGTATCTACCTCAACTACATGATGTGACACAATGGATCCTAATATTTTTCACTATCAATACCAAAGAAACATTTTACAACCTGGACTAAAGAGTATGTTATATAAACAAGTGAATTCAAAGATTTGATAAATGATTTTGACGTAGTATTGGCATAAAATAGATTTGGCCAAGACATCATCAACACAGTCCTCCTATATTTTATGAATGTAATCATGAAAAGTAAGAGTTATATACCATCGATATATTGCATTAGTGTTCTTTAATCCAAAATTCATGACTACCAAAAAAAATATTTACCATGGTGTTGTAAAAGATGTTTTATATTGATCTTGAGCATTTATAAAAATTTGGTTATATCTAAATAACTCATCCATAAAGGAAGATAAGACATGACACATAGTGGAATAAAAAATGATGTTAATGTTAGGGAGGGAAAAGTCATATTTTAAGGAATATTTGTTAATATCTCTAAAGTTAGTGTACATTCGAATATGATAATCTGGTTTAGAAAACAACATCATCATCATCATCATCATCATTCAAGATCTAAGGAGAAGAGTCAATAGGGTGGATAAAGCCAATTTATAGGAGCTTCTTAATCTCATCCTTAACTAATAGCTCAACCTTGGGGTTTATTTTCTAAGTATTTTATTTAGAAATCTTAGCATGGGAATGTAACACAATAATTTGAGTCACAATTTGAGGATCAAATTGCAAACATTTGAATGGGTCCAAGAAAAAAGTTCAAGAAGTTCATGTAGAAGAGAAGAATATTCACATTATTCATTAGCATCTATGTATTTTGTGATTCTAAACACTTTTCAAGATTATTTGGATCCATTATGACATCAATAGTATCTCCTACAAGGATGGTATTATGTTTTAGAACATGTATTGGATTAGGGATTTCTTGAAATCTTATGATTATATTTAGAAAAGTTATGAATCATTTTACCATAATTCTCTATCTCATTGTTCTAGATCTACCTTATTATTTCAGTTTTACTTTCTTTACTTTCTATTTACTATTAAACTCAATCATTTTACTATCATTAAGCTATCACATATATACATGTAACTATATCATTTTGTTTACAACAAAGGAATATAATTCCAATGCCTAATTCTCCTATTAAGGATATTGGAATATTCATCTTCCAATGTTACAAAAGGACCTTAGGATCTTTAGGTTACATTGATTTGGTATAGAGTTTTCAAATCTTGTTGTTTCTAGTATAATCTACTCAATTTCTAATAAAATTGAACCTTTAAATTTGCTAAGTTTAAATTGGGTCCTATGATGTTTTAAATGTGTAACCTGGTACAAACTATAAAATAGCCACCTATTCTAGAATATTATCTAATTTAAAACACACTAAATTAAATAATAGAGAGAGACTCTAAATGATAATAAACAACAAAGTTTATACCTACCTGATATCAATTGCCCCATGGGTTCCATTGTGTCCTATCTTCTGTGATCTTGTTGTTGTATGAATATTGCTCTCAAAATTGTGCACTTATGGTTTCAATATGACAACACAAGAATGGACTTTTGTGGTGTATGGAATGCAAGATAGATTCTAAATCCTATGAATGCAATGATAATGGATATGAAGAGAAAGATATGTTAATGTGATAAAATTGATGATGTTGGTAATGAATTGCTAATGTTCTAATGCTTATGTTATGATGAAAATGAAGCTAATGTTCTAATGCTTATATTATTAAGAAAATGAGGGGCAGTCGAAGACGCACTTTTATAATTTATTTTATTGCTTGAAAACTATAATGCTTGAATGCTCAAAAATTATCACTAGTAACTAGCTTGAAATGTAAGCTGAAGGCTTCCTTTTATAGACTTTGGAGGGCTTGATCTTAGGTGTCATGAGATCAACGTTGGAGAAGAAGTCATTAGTGAAGTGTATGGACATGATTGATCTGGTTAGGAGTTGAGAGAGAAAGGAGGAGAGTGTTCCTCCTACATTAGGAAGGTAGAGGGATAGGTGGAAGAATAAGACACATGTCATGATGCTCACCATGACCAAGGAATGAAGAAGATGGATTAGGACTCTAGTTTGTCAAAGGTTAGAGAAAGACTAGGATTTCATGAGACACTTGGCCCATGAATCAGAGGTGGAGAAATAATTGGAGAGGACATAAGATGATTGGAGGAAGAATAGGATGTGAGATGCCATATAAGGTTCCTCTTCCTTTTGACTAGGGAGGATGTTGAAAATAATTATCTAATAAAATATGAATAATATTTAAATATTTTAGCCACATGGTGATGGGATGGCATGATGATGTGGGAGGTAAGGTGTAAAGGTGATATAGATTTTAGGATTGAAGACTTAGGTTAGATGGATAATTAAATAATCCCAATTATTTAATTAGGATATATTTTAGAAGAATTGTGATGAATTTAAATTATTTAATTAAATAATTAATATTTAATTGATAATTTATTTTAGAGGAATAAGATAATTGAATCAAATAAATAAATTATTCAATTTATTTATTGATAGGGGGTCCATTAAGTAAATAAATAATATTTATTTAATTATCTCTAGTCATTTTTAGGTGTATACTGGTTCAATATTATATAGAACCTTTGAAGGGATTTCACATAAAATACATAACTTGTACTAAAAAATTAGTTAGCACCACCACAATGTAATACATAAGATATATGGATAGGCCCAAGTTTGGAATAAATTAAATAATCAATTTTTACTTTCTTAGATGTATCCAAAAATAACTCATCAAATTCATATGATTATCTTTAAGACAAGAGAAGATAAATACATTATGTATGCTAAGGATTTGACATCTAGGATTTTCCATAACAAAATATAGAGATAATATATGGAGTACCTCTAAAAGGGATACATGAAGGTATTTGAAATAGCTACAAGCTCAAGATCATATGTTATGGATTTGAGATATTGAGTTAAGTAAAAATTATCTCAAGTTACATGCTAATATAGTGTATTTAAATATTAACTCTAAATCATTCATCTAGGAGTTACCTAGGAGGTGATCTCCGTTAGTGTATTGTTTCCTTTAAAAATACAAGTTATAAGTAGTTTCACACATCCAGAACATATCTACACTCATTAAGATCATCTTCATACTTGAAGAAGTAGCATAGACACATAAGCATATAACTACAATTATGGAGATCATCTCCATACTTGTAGAAGTTAGCTAGGAAGTTTTATAATTAGATTTCTAAGTCAACAACTATCTAATATATCTTTAATGTTAGATATTGTGACCAATGATTTCTAATATATGTATACTACAATTTTCATCAAATATAAAACTAAATAATTCATATTTATTTCCTCTATTTTTATATTAATTACAACATTCATCTTAATTACTTAATACTAATCTTATTTCATTTAACTAAACTAATTATTATCTTTCCTCTTTATTTATTTAAGCAACTATATATCTAAATGATAATTTTTCTACACTATTATTAAGCATTATTTTTAATTGTACCACAAATTTGAATGCTATGTGTTTTATTTAATTCAAAGATGATTTTATAACACATTGAAGGAAATTTTAGTCCATATTGTGTTGCTTTATTGAAAATAGGAGCAAATAGATTGCTCATATAACGTGGCCTTATAATCGCAAACATTTACTTTCTAATTATATTAGAGAATTTATATTCTTTCCAAATTAATCATGCCCTAACATTTTAAAATATTTATTATTATAACATAACCAAATAGAATTGAACGCACAGGATGATTAACGGAACGTTCATTTTTCTGCGTTCATGGCCGAGCATTGACAGTTCAGTACTGATGTGGGGAACTACAACCAATTTCTCGTGAATGAACAGTTCTCTCTTGCATGTTGTTCGCTTATAAAACTGTAAATGAGTGAAGAAAACTTGTAAGACGCTATCAAAAGTCACGAGATGCCTGACTTTATCGTAGCAAACAAGACGTTGGAATAGACCTAAAAGCTTCTATCCATGAGTTTTATCATCTTTCCTTTCAGAAGTGATGGTTTGCACCAGGATTGATGAAACGTAAACGATTTGGGATGATTCATACTCAATTCAGACTTGTTACCCCACATTGTTGACAAAATGTAATAAATGTTAACTGATATTGATATGGTATGATGATTAAATTATAGTATTGTTAAATTAATATTAATATGATATGATAATTAAATTGTAGTATTGCTGCTCCGACTATCAAGAATCTCTAAGAAATATTAGTTAAATATTTATGTTAAAGATGAGATCTTGCACTTGTAATTCATAAAACTCTGATTAAAAATATTTAATCCTTGAAAAACTAAACCACGTCAAATCATGCACGCCCGTGATCAGATCATGAGAGGCCCAGAATCTCTCCCAAATCTTATATAAACCCCACTTTGCCTTGCTTTTTGAACCCAATTGAAGATGTCTCTACCAATAAAGCTTATGGTATGTTATTGAAATTGTATTGGGCGCGAGTAAGAAATGCTCAGGCACAAGGGCAGTGGACGGATGATACTAAGGTTATCTTTCTCTTAAATATTTTTGAATCCTTCAGTTAGAATTGCCCATTGTTAGTTATTCTGAGCTTTAATGACGATGTGAATTTGGTGAAAACAGGCTTTTGAGGAAGCGTGGCAAGCAGCGCGCTCCAAGGCATCCATAACAGTTCACGTCACTGCTTGTCACCGCTTTCTACTTGGGCCTGTCACTTTCTCCGGGCCAATCTCACATAATTTTTCAGGTGTTATTTCGGAAAGCAGTTTGCTGAGCGTGAGGCCCACGGTGAGTCATTACGAGTAAATATGTTTAAGAGTTAACGAAGAGACTTGCAGTCCAAAACTAAGCTTTCTAATTAGCCTTTGTATTCAATTAAACGAAGTGCATACTGTGTTGTATGTATGCAATGATGTTAATGGATATTGAATGGATATTAAATGGATGAACATAGAATTTTAATGATTTCTTTGAGATTCAGGTTATTTTCAATTTTTTCATATAAATTTTGAGTAACATTTTTAAATTCTTATCAATATGAATTCTTCTACTATACATCTTGATTAAAGTTCTTATCCATGACACTTCTTCTATTATAAATCTTAATTAAAAAATTTATCAATGTAAATTTTTCTACTATGAAAACAAAAAAAAATTAAAAAAACAACTATTTTTTTATAAATATTATTAAATTTTGATGTGTATCTCTGTAGGCATTGAGATTCTACAGCTATGACGTCAGCATACAGGGCATCACAATACAAAACAGTCCACAAAGTCACCTAAAATTTGACAGTTGCACTCCAGCAACGATCCATCCCGCACTCAATCACACATGCAGATGCCTGCTAAAGAATGTAAACTTCTATGTTAACATCTTAGACTACTACTTAAATGTATGTACCATGGTACTTCTAGATTAATACTCTTTAAGTAGTTTGTATTCTTTTGAAGAAGGTTATACCGTATTTGTTAAAATGTTTTGATTGAGAGCATGGTCAATTCATAGCGTAACGTAATTGATTTTTTTTTTGGAAAATTTTTGTTCCCATTTTGACATTACTTTAAATACAATTCAGATCCTACTTTTATAACCTACATGAGGTTTAATCTATTGTATAATTAGTCTTTTAAGTGAAAAAAAACAATTAAATGTTGATTAAGATGAATTTATATTTGAAAATATGAGAACATATGAATGTTATATAAAAAAGTATAAATACATTTATAAATAAATGAAATAAATACTTTTTTGTTTCATATTAAATATAATAACTATCCACTATGGGAGAGAAGCCAATAGTTGAATGGGGCCTAAATTTTGGGTGTGCTGATCGGTAGAGGATTTAGAGGGCTTTGGCTCCCCTCTTTTTTTGTTGTTGATGGGCTTGGCTGTGTTGGCTCTCCTGGGTACTCTCTCTATTTTCCTTCTCATGGGTTGTCTTTAGCTTTGTCTATTGAGGTGACTCCATCTTCTATAGAGGTGGAAATGTGTTTTGTTTGTAAGACTTTGAGTGGATGCAGGGAACTGTATTGGGTGGTTGTTTCTTTGGTCTTGCTTTGGCTGCCCCTTTGGAGGTGGAGCTCTCCTCCCATGCGGATATGGGTGTTGTTGTGGTTTCTTTGGTTTCCCTAGAGTTTTTTTTGGTTTTTTTCTGGTATGGTTTTGGGAGCCATGCTAAAACCCTGTGCTTTTGGTTTGGGGAGCCTGTTGAAACCCTATGGTGTGGTTAAAGGTTATGGGATCCTTGTGAAAACCCTTGCTCTTATGTTTTAGATGAAGGTTAAGGGAACCTTTTTAAAACCCTTGTGTATCCTATTGATGGAGTCTGGTCTTCAGTGGCTATATCTTTTGACTCTTGAATCTCTTTATGATGAGGGTTACTCTATCCTTCTCTTGGGTTCCATGGTATTGATTGTTGTGCTTCATGTTCTACATCTTGGGGTTATCGTGGCTCTTCCTATTTAGATGGTCCTATCTTCTATTGAGAGGGAGATAGATGTGGCTAGAAGTGACCTTGCTCCTATTGAGGTGGAGTTGGATGCTACTAGATATGCCTAGAAGTGTTGTTGGGGGGTTGAAAAACTCTAGTCATTTGGTTGCAAGGGAGATATTGATGGCTTTTCTGCTATCTTCTTTCAATCATATCCTTTGGAGGTGGACACAATGAAAAACATGTTGCTCATGGTGGGGATCACTCTCAAGGATAAGGTTGTGGGAGCCTGGATAAAACCCATGGTTATGGTTGAGGGAGCCTTCTTCCCTATGCTCATGTTTGTCTAATTTTTTTAGGGTGGCTTAGGCCTTCTTCTATTGCCACCAGTTTTGTAGCGCTTATTCTGTATTGTTATGTGGTAGTTGGGCTGATGTTTGTCTATGTTGTATCTTTCTGCAGCATTCCTTTGTTGGTTTCGGATCTGTGAAAAATCCAAGGGTTAAACTTGTTATACGGGGTTTCAGGTCCCCTCAAAACCTATTTTATCTGTAATAAAAAACAAGTGAAATACATACTTTTTTGTTTCATATAAAATATTATAACTTTCAACTATAATTTTGTTAATAATAAAATAAGGTGTTCATTTAAACAAGATTTTATTGTCATGGTGAAATAATACTATTCTTATGTGTACAACTGTTAGAGTAACAATGTACATGCATTTGAGTGTTTCATGTTAATAATTTGTCCTATCACAAATATAAAAGAATCAAACCTAGTATGATCCACTTCCTAGTAATTGTAGATTAAATTTTTTTAAAACTATCATGGTAGTAATACATTCAAATAAAGTGTGTCAAATGGGAAATATGGTGTCAATTACAACTATTTTTCTCCACAAGCTCTTAATATAGTGATTCCTTTAAGTGGAACTAGTATTTTTCATGAAAAAAAATAACCATAATTAAATTCAATTACACCAACAATCTAAAGTGCCTATAGACTTAACCTAGGTGACATATCTAAAATTATTTCAATATATCATTTATGAAAAGCATTGAGTCCTTTAGGAACCTCAAATCTACCAAGTTCTTAAACTAGACATACCTTAGGTTTAACTTCGACATCATTATGAAGGCATCAAAAGAAAATATATTTGAGGGAGACTTATGATGGAAATTAGGGTGATACAAATATTAATTCATTCTTTCATTTTATATTATCTTTTCGAGCTGATCCCATTTTTTAACAAATTAAAAAACTTAAATTGAAACTTGAGTGAAAAAAAATGGATGATCAAATTGATTATATCAAGAAGAAACATATCTAGGATCTTGTAAACATTCATGGTGGAAATAATGTAATTGACATCAAGTAGGGGTTGATACCCTAATACCGTGTCCCACTTCTTGGTCAAAGTGGGATCCATAAAATCAACATTTTTTGGCTTTTTTTTTAAAATTTATATTCGTTATATAAGATAAATTCAACCAAGAATTTAAGGATGATGTAAAGTAATGAGTTGTAGTATTATCTATGTAGACCAACATTGTATTTTTAAAAAAATCAAAAAAAATTTCTAATCAAATTTCTCTAACTATTTTTCATCAAGTGACATTATTCTATATCACATAACTTTCATTACAAATAAAAATATTCTAAGACTTACTATAATTAGATCATTATCTCAAATATCTAGTGGATAAGTATTTTGTGGTAATTTTATTAAATATTGATCGATTATTAATTTTAAAATTAGCACTAATAAATATTTTAGACCTACACTATTTTACAACATATTTCTTTTAGCATATATATTGAAATTAATTTTTTTCTTTTTCATGGAATCAAATATGTTTATCGAGAGCGTATTGCATATTTTGAGATTTTTATAATAATGATTCTTTTCATAGTTTATTGAATAGAAGTGATCATTTTTCACAATGGATCTATATTCATTAAAGTTTTTAAAATGTATTATATTAAAAAAAATAATACATATTATATTTTGAGAAATCTAATAATAAGGTGTATATACACACAAAATGACATTTCCAAACCACTTCATTTAATCCCTCTAAAGGTGAAGAAAAATTGCTCTTTTCTTAGCACTTTTATAGGTGTAGAGAGACTTTTTAGAGGTAGGGTGTTTAATCTTACTTCATTCAATCAAACACCCTTACATGGAATCCCTTTAATATTATATCATTTTTGTAAAAAATATGATTTCAAGTAAAAAACAAGATTTCCCAAAAGTGGGAAGTATATGTGATCAAACTAGGACTATAAGACCAAATTAAATATAAATATAAATATTGAAATTCATAATACTAGATTGGTTGCAAAGAGTTTTTAATAATTGTCTAGAAACAAATCTAATAATATTTTTCTCTAATGATCATACCTGACACCATAAGAATCATTTCTATAATTGTAACTCAAAGTAATGAAAATTTAATAAAATGGATGTTAAATTGACACTTATGGATGGAGTAATTAAAGAAGATCTCTATAAGAAGAAACCTCCATTGTATGAAATCCGAGGTCAAGAAAACAAAGTGTTTAGATTGAGTAAAATATTGTATTGAATAAAGAAATCTCCAAGAACTTGGTATATCAAGATTGATTTTTATTTTCTAAAGAGAAATTTCATCAAACATAGTATCAAAGAGGCACTATATGTCAAAATGAATAAGAATGGTATAATATAAATTTTATTCTTAGATGTAGATGATTTCATATTCATCATAGATTTATTAATTAACTTATTCAACTTAGCAATGAAAAAGGAATTTAAATGACTAATTAAAATTTATTTAATTTTTTCACTAGTGTAGTGTCATAAAATTGTGACCCTTGCAATTTGCAACCACATTAGGGTCTTCATGTTGGCAATTCGAATCCCCAAGCCTGATTCGAGACTTGAGACTTGCTCATTCTTGGAAACTGCACTTTTTCTACCCTCCTCACAGTTTGAACCTGCTTCTTGTCCCGAGACAAGGGCAGAATAGGGGTGTTGCCCTATTTTGGGCCCCCCTCTATCCTATCCTTGCATTGGAATTTGCATAAAGCGGGAAAAATTTCCCTGTGTCAGCCTGTGATGAAAAACCAGTCAATTAACCCTAATTGACAAGTATATAAGTCGCATTTGTCCTTCCCATTTGGATAAGAAGTTAGAGGCTGGATAAGTGGGAATACATGAGATCACACATTCAAGCATTCAAGAGAATTCAAGCATTCCTTTCGAGCATTGAGAATTCTCAAGTCTCCCTTCAAGGCTAGGTGTTGCATTCAAGTCAAGGATTGAACCATTAAAGAGGAGATCCCTTTCAACATTCAATTCAATACAAGAAAATCTACCTACATTATATCTACAACCTCCCTTGAGGTGATTTACATTTCAGTCTTTCATTTAAATTTACTTGAAATTACTTTCTTTCATCATTTGGTTAATTCCAATACTGGGATTTGACCTGAAGGCAAATCCCTAATCCCAACCCATTTTCCTCTCTTTTCCATGTGTAGGTTGTAGGTGCATAGCTGTGTTTGTAGATTCGGATTTTATTTGTAGCGGCGGAAAAACCCTTTTCATTTCACGGATTTTTCGGAGGACCATGGACACTTTCAACACGGTCCCGACAACTTTTCTTGAAATGCATAGGGCAACTTTGTCTCGACATATTATAGCCAGATCCAGCTACATAGCTTCATCTCACGCTTCTATCCCGAGTTATAATTAGTTCTTTGCTACTTTTACACTTAGTCTTACAACACATAATTCAATCATTTTCCATTCTAAAAGAGGGGTTATCTTGTCGTTTCACACCATTATCAATTCATTTAGTATTCAATCTCTTTCCTAAGAGATTGGATCTATTTAATTTCCCCCCTCTTTTAAATGTAATGTGGATAAAGTGTTTGAAGGGAAATCCACAGTGAAACTTTCATCTCTCCTTGGAGGGAAGAGAAATTTTCCTCTTGATCTCTCCATCATTCACATTTTTCACCTTTACATTTTGGTGAACCTGACATCTTACATGATTTATTCTGAAAAATCATTGCATATTTTTCATTTACAATTTTAATTTTTCTACAAACTTAGTGGTTAATTCATTCAAAACCCTAGTTTTTAAATTGAAATTGAGCTTGTGTCGTGTAAAAATTGCTTGTTATTGTCTTAGATTTGAAAATTGCATTTTTTGTCAAATTCAATTTATTTATTGTCTTGTTCAATTTGCAAATCAAATTCACAAAATTAAGAGGTTAATTGTCAAAACCCTAATTTTCAAAAATCATCTTGAAATTGTGCAAAAATTGAATTCCCATTTAATTTTCAGATTTGTGATTGTTTTTAGACTTATCTTTTGTCCTAGAATTCAAAATTTCAATTTCCGTCCTTTTTCAAAATTCAAAATTTTAAAAATTAAGTGGTTAGGTCCTTAAACCCTAATTTTTAAATTTTATTGGATTTTTTGCAAATTTCAATCAATTTCAGTCAACTTCAGTTTTATAAAGATTTTTTAAGGTGTCCCTATCCATTAGGTTTGACCCTTTTCAAATTTTCAATTAAATTCCTCTTTTTTTCTCAAAAACCTAATAGGGTCCTACTTTCACATTCAAACCTTCATTTCGCCTATCTAGAGATCGTAAAATCTGCCAATTATTTTGGGTTAGCTTTAAAATCATTGTAACTTTCATCCCTGAAATTTTTTTTTAAAAAGTTGGTTGGACCGTGTGCACTTTCAACACGATCCCTAGCTTTTTTTCTTGAAATTTTGAGAGACTGGTATGACTGTATTTAATAGCTTAAATCCAGAAAATTGGTTGATTTTGTTGATTTTTTATCCCTGTAAAATAAAAAATACCTTCAAATTTCAACATTTCAAATTTGAAGAAATTTTTTAAAATTAAGTGGTTAACTAGAATCTGCCTTGATTTTAAAATTTTTTATTTTGTCAATTTTAAAATTAAGTGGTATCCCATTGGCCCTAATTTTAAATTCCAATTTCCTTCCATTTATCATAAAATTATTTTTGGAAATTATGTCATTTCCTTCTTTCAACAAAGTTCAAATTGTTTAATCATTATTTTCTCAAATTTTGCGTTATTCAATTTTTGTGCACTTTGTTCCTTTTATTCAAAATTCAAATTCAAAATTTCCCTCTATTGCATGAGTTTCACCACTATTAGTCCTATCTACACTATCTCCATTAGATGAAGCATTAGAATTAAGGCTACCCAAGGTTTAATTCCCGAGGGGATGGAGCATAATTTGGGTGACTTCTTTAATGAGGATAATGCTAATTCTTCCCATCCTAATCATATCCCTATCTATCGAATTGATGAATCCCATGATGAACATAAAGAAGCTTTGACTAGAGTTTCTATAGATCAACTTTCAAAATTGGGCAATCAATTTGATAACTTTCAACAATGGATGTCCCAAGAATACCCTAATAGTGAATCTCTTCCATTAATTGAAGGCCTTAAATGCATGATTCAAAGTGATAAGAATGAAATTGATATATTGTGTGGCATTGGTCATATTGTTGATTCTAATATCATGCCTCTAAAGAGTTGTTCTGAGAATTTAGGTTATTCACAACCTTCAAATCAAATCAATTCTTCTATTCCTTCGACCACTCCAATAGCTAGTATTCCTAATTTCACTTCAAACATCATGGCTACATCAACTCAAAATGTCATTCCTACAACATTTAATCCTCCATCTTTACCTATGTTTTCCATAAGTATTCCTGTTATCCCTCAACGAATCAATATGACACAAGGGGGCAATTCATTCAACAATTTTATTCCCCCTTTAAGTGTCCCTTTTCCTACTCAATCATCACCTATGCCTACTTATCATAATTTCCTATCACCTTATTCTTAATTCATGCCTTCCTTCAATAACATCACACCACCTTCTCAATCAACCATGTCTAACATCAATTCTTCTACCAAAGAGACCATTAACAATCTTTCTCAAGCTGTGTCTTCTTTACAAGAACAAATTGCTTCCATGAGTCAATCCAAGTTTAGTGTGCTCACATTTGATGTTGCAAGCACACTTTCTCTTAATATTGTTTAAGTTGTCCAACCTAATTATGTTGAGGTCCCTCAATTGGAACTCTATAATGGAAAAGGTGATCCTCTCAGGCATGTTAAAACATTTCAAACCTTGTGTACTAATTTTTCTTAAATGATCAAAGATTGCTTGCAAAACTGTTTACAAGAACACTAAGAGATAAGGATTTACAATGGTATTGCTCTTTGCCTTCTTATTCCATCACTTATTTTCAACAATCAACAAATGCTTTCATTCAACAATTTCAATTCAACATTGGTCCTACAATCACTTTGACAGATTTAATTCATCGTAAACAATGTGTTAAAGAAAAAGTGTTTAATTTCATTGGTAGGTATAAGCATTTGTGTGCTCAAATTTCTTTTCCTGTACCTGATAATGATATTCAAAGAATTTTCATTTCTAATTCACAAAAAGATATCAAGGAAAGACTTCTTTTTTCTGAGTTTACTTCCTTTCTATAGTTGTGTGCAAATGTCCATAATTATCAACTGGCTATGAGGGAAATGGAGCAATCTACTCCTATGGCTTCAAGTGATAAAGGGGAGATTGTTCAACAACCATTTGTGAAGTTCAAACCAACAAAAAGCTTCATCAAGTTCAATGATAAAATCAACAACAACTTTGTGAATGATATAACAGGTGTGCCTCCTATTTCTAAATTCTTTAAAAGAGAAAGACAATTTACTCCTTTGAATGAATCTTTACATAGTATTATGTCTCAGTTGTTACAAAAAAATGTTATCAAACTTCCTCCTATCAAACCAGTTGACCCATCTAAGCTTGCATCCCCTTATTTTGAAAGCAATTCTTTTTGTCAATTTCATCGTTAGCCTGGTCATGATACTGAGAAATATTTTGCATTGAAAAGTAAGATTCAAGATTTTATTAATAATAATACAATATTTGTGGCAGGTGTGAATGATAAGGGAAACAAATTAGTAGCTCCTCCTAATCAAAATATTAAGATTTTTACTGATCCTTTTCCTTCTCATACCTCTAACTTGATTGAGACTGGACATACCTCTTTCTCTCCTTCTAATATTACTACCACAAATCCGAATTTGGTGAGCATGGTAGAGAAACAAGAGATACCTAAGGATCCTTCTATCAGATTTGATCCTAGTGAGACCATTAGAGCACCTAGTGGACCATTATACATAGTTGCGAAGGTTAAGGACATACCTTGTCGTGGTGATCTTGTTGATCCCCCTTGCATGGTTAATGCCATCACTAAGGACTACCTTTTCACTTTACGATTGCATAAAATGATCTATGATGAGACTAATGTTCTTGTGAAGTTATTTGATGGCTTCTCTTGTCCTACCATTGGTTCTATCACCCTTCCTGTTGAAGTTCACACTAAATCCATGGATGTCAACTTTGTTATCATTCCTTTTGAGCAATTCCATGTGAAGTTGGGCTACCCTTGGCTATCTTCCATGAAGGTTATTGCTTCTCCAATTCATAAGTGTTTGAAATTTCCCCACAATGGATAAATCATAATTGTTAACCACAACTTATTTCGATCATCCGAAAGAAGCCAAGGTGTTCCTATTGATCTCTTTTGGCCTAAGTGATTTAAATCTCTTCCACAAAGGAGCGATTCTCTTTTCCAATCTTATAAAAAATGAAAGAAATATATGATCTTATACTTAAGTTAACCTAGATCCCCAACAATTGGCATTCCCATCCTTCTTGAAGATGAAATCCTTCCCCTAACGGATAGGACTAATCTTCATCAACCTATTCCTATGAATGTGACTATGCCTTCTCCTAAGAGGAACAACAATATTTCTTCTAAGGTTAGACCTATACCACCTCCTCATGATGAACCCAGTCTTTTTCCTACACCTAATATTCCTCCTTTATATGGTACAGCTCCACCTCCTTGCTCTTATAGAGAGAAGAGACCTGCCTCTCGTCTTGTCCAACCTAAAACACCTCAACCAAAACCTTCAACTATCAAAGAGGAGATTTTTTCCCCTTTCATAAATATTCCTCCTCCTTTTCAGTCTTCCACTAAGACTCGACAAAATCATTGTGCGAGAGACCGCCTATGAAGGCGTCGTGCTCGATCTCGTTAAATTGTTGCTTTAACCATTCCATCTCCCAAGACTCCAACACTTGATATGATTCCCTTTTCTCCTAAGAAAGATGTTGAACCAACATCTTCAAATCATAAGTTGCAAAAAAAATGTGATGGTTTTACTCCTATTCGTGTTCGTGCTCCTTTATCTATATATCTTGATGAAGAAATGAGTGAAAATGTTATTCATGATGGCAATACAACTCCTAATGCTTCTGATAGTGACTATGAATATGTTGATGTGGACAAGCATTTATCAACTAAATTTTCAAAAACCCTAATCCTAACTCCTAGAATCGAACAAAGTGATTTAGCCCATGAGCATAGTCCTTGTTTGGATCTTGTGTTAGCTCCATCTTCTATGCTCGATATCACTCCTTTGGCGTGTTGCTTGCCTTCCTGAAATAGTGATCAGCAAGATCGGGAGGCGGATGTCATGCTAGATCAACAATATTAGCACTGTAGATCTTCTCACTCTCTGCTCTCTTTCTCTTTGTGACTATTCTTCTATGTGTATCGTGTTCTTCTATTTTTCCCTTAATGTCTACTTGAGGATAATACAAAGCATTTAGATCTCATTTGGTCTCTTTTCATGTTGACTCAAAAGACATCCTCTATTCTCTTTCTTCCAACATTGTGTCCTTTCTTTGCGAAATGATGATTATTATATGCACATATACATATATGATATACATTAGTTATCATACAGCATACTAACCTCGAGGAAAGAGATACTACCTTGTGTTTTGTGTTCATTATCCTTGGGTTTATTCCTCATTTGGGGCCTAAATCCTTGCGATAAAGTGCTCCCTCTCTTCTATATCTCTTGAGTGTATCCTACCTTAAATAAATCACTCTCAATAGGGCATGCACTATCGCTTTAACATGGGGGAATACACTTCCCTCATAGTTTCCTTCTTGATACTTAAAGTTATTTAGGGAACTTGGCTTTGATTCATAATTTTGGTATCTTTGATTTTCATGACTCATAGTGAGGGGAACCTTGTTACTTGTAGTCATGGTTTTCCCTTCTTGATCTTCCCTTTTACTTTTTCAATCGATGTCGTAAGATCCTTAGTCCACTAGGGGATTGGTGCATCTTTCCTCCTTGACGTGGTAGAAGTCTTTCAATCTTGTTTCCTTGTACTTTAGTGGAAGTATTGGCATGAGCTTATACTCCCAATAAAGTGGGGGCTAATTGTAGTGTCATAAAATTGCTACCCTTGCAATTTGCGATCATATTAGGGTCTTCACATTGGCGATTCGAATCCCCAAGCCTGATTAGAGACCCAAGACTTGCTCATCCCTAGAAACTGCACTTTTTCTGCCCTCCGCACTACTTGAACCTGCTTCCTCTCCTAAGATAAGGGTGGGACAAGGGTGTGGCGCCCCTATCCCCCTTAGGACTGGGGTGTGGTTCCCCTATCCTCCTAGGATTGGGACGTGGCACCCTTGTCCTTGCCATATTTTGGGGTCCCCTCTGTCCTATCCTTGTATTGGACTTTGCATAAAGCGGGAAAACTTTCCCTATATCATCCTATGATGAAAAATTAGTTAATTAACCCAAGTTGACAAGTATATAAGTCATATTTGTCCTTCCAATTTGGATAAGAAGTTAGAGGTTAGATAAGTGGGAATACATGAGATCACACATTCAAGCATTCAAGAGCATTCAATCATTCAAGCATTCCTTTCTAGCATTGAGCATTCTCAAGTCTCCCTTCAAGGCTAGGTGTTGCATTCAAGTCAAGGATTCAACCATTGAAGAGGAGATCCCTTTCAACATTCAATTCAATACAAGCAAATCTACCTACATTCTATCTACAACCTCCCTTGTGGTGATTTACATTTTAGTCTTTCATTTATATTTACTTGCAAGTAATTTCTTTCATCCTTTAGTTAATTCCAAAAATGGGGTTTGACCCAAAGACAAATCCCCAATCCCAACCCCTTTTCCTCTCTTTTTCGTGTGTAGGTTGTAGGTGTACAACTATGTTTGCAGATTCAGACTCCATTTGCAGAGGTAGAAAAACCTTTTTTGCCTGACAAGTTTTCCTCAAATTCACAGGGTAGCTTTGTCTCAACATATTATAGCTAGATCCAAGTGCACAACTTCATCTCACACTTCCATCTCAAGTTATAATCAGTTCTTTGTTAGTTTTACACTTAGTCTTACAACACATAATTCAATCATTTTCCATTCTAAAAGAGGGGTTAGCTTGTCATTTCACACCATTATCAATTCATTTAGTATTCAATGTCTTTCCTAAGAGATTAGATCTATTGAATTTCCCCCCTCTTTTAAATGTAATATGGATAAAGTGTTTGAAGATAAATCCGCAGTGAAACTTTCATCCCTCCTTGGAGAGAAGAAAAGCTTTCCTCTTGATCTCTCCATCATTCATCATTTTCACCATTACAACTGGTTTATAAGGAATTCAATTAGATGATGATATATTATGTATCAATTAAAATATGGCATTGATATTTTTAAAAATTCTTGAATGATGAATTGCAAGCCAACATCAACACTAGTTATGATATGATTGAAATTGAATAAATAATGCAAGGGGTTCAATTTATATCATCAAAATTTATACAAAAAACTTGCTAGTAGTTTGATGTACTTCATAGCGATAACGCATAATATTATGCATTAAGCCTAATTTAAGATTCATGAAGTCATCAAAGTATTCTAAAAAAGAAGCTAGGAAAATAATTAAGATATTTGGAGAGGGAATTCTATAGTCTGGGGATAGAGAGTCACGAACTAAATAAGGGATAATACTAAAAATCAAGAAACTCATGGAAGGAGCCACGGGAGTAGGAACAGGGTATTGAACCACCAAACCAGACAGCATAGTAGGAGAAGGAGGTGTCATATCAATAAAAGAATCTAAACCAATATAGGAAGCAACAAGAAATATGGTGAGGCGGCAATGGTCAACATGCTTCCACTAGGTGGGGGAAGAATGTGGATCAGATCTAAGAGTGAGGAGGAAGCCAAATGGCATGTACCTAAAAATCATTTGCATTATAAAGGGATCCCTTCATAGTCCATAATCTATCTCCAATTTTGCTCTCTCACCTTGAGGGAAATATCTATAGGTAGTAGCTTGGTAAGGTCCATTTCCATCAAAATCTAAGCATAAGAGGTACAGGAGAAATAGACAATATTAGTTTCCTCCTTGAGGAATCAAACCTACATATTTCTAATAGCTTCATAGGAATATTTGTACAAAAAATGGATGGGAGGTAGGGAAACCTTACCCAGATAGGGGAAACAATAGTAGACTCACTTAGAGGATTGAAGGATGGTAACTAGGGGTGAAGGGAGAAAGCATGAGAATTTCATTTTCAATAACCCATGGTCCAAAAAACATAACAAACTTTTGTAGAATCAAAGCAGATAATGAAAGAACCATGGGCACACCTATGACCACCAAGTTCCAAGATCCAAGTATGTAACCAAGGAAATGAGGGTTATAAACAATTAAAAATGCTAATTAATCCCTTCCCTTTGAAGTAGGAGATGTAGTCTTGCACCACTTATGAGCCATACTAAAAGGACCCTTCAAGGGTTCACACACTAATTCTATAAATGGATTTTTTAGTAGTGAGTACATCGTAGCCTTAGGGATGATAGATTGTCTAGGGTTGGAAACTAAAGTTTGAGTAGGGTAAAAAAAAATCCTTTATTGAATATGTCAACCATGAGGTTGTAGGTGGGGGAGTCGTTAACCCCAACAGTCATGGGAAGGAGGAAATAATTTGGAAATGAAATGCAAGAGGTTATTTTGAAGGGTTTTCTTGCACACATGGATATATTGTGAGTTTCATTTTATTTTTCTTATTATTTTTTGTTAGAAAGTTGATTGTAACTAGGATGCATCGGAGAGAGGAGTGTGGACAATAATGTTGTTGTAAAATCTTGATCACATGCATTAATGTCCACTTCATCTCAAAATTTTGGATAGAGAGCTTTACGGTGCCAATAGCCAAGGGAGACTTGCTTTCCAATTCTAAAGGTGACACAACCTCTAATTATAGTGGGTGGGAATGAAGTTGAAATCAAAACAACAAACTTTCCTTTGTTGTCAATGAAATCCATGACGTTTCTTTTGGGATCCAAGCCCTCGAATGACACTATGTCGCATACAATGGTAACCCATAATTCTTGTCATTGTCAAATGAATTCCACAAATTAGAATAAAGGGTTGGCTTTATTCGTTGGTTGAATTTGATGTTTCATGGCTGAGCCAAGGTAGTTACCATCTCAAGGAAGAAAGATTGAATTGCACGCCTATACATTGAAATATATGGACATTATCTTTTTTATATATAGATAATATATTAAGATCTAATTTATTTAAATTTTATACTACTAATATTTAATATTTAACATTTTACAATTGGTCTTTTTGAACTTACTCTTTTTGAAATTTATGAATATATTTTTACTATTTTCTTTATATTATTACAAAATTAAGTAAAAATAGTTATTAAATTTTTATTTATATTATTTAATAAATTTATATTAATTTAATTTAATTTCAAATTCATTTGTCAAGTTTATCTTTCTGAATTCAAATAATTTTTTTTAATTGCGAAACATAAATATGAACATGAACACAAACCTTATGACCTAGAATATAATTAATTTCTACGTTGTTGCAGTATCAAAACTGTTATATGAGTTTCCTTTCGAGACTATAAAAGTTGATCAAAAAGCTATTTAGAGATTACATCTTCAATGGATACAAAGTTTATGCGAGATGAATGGAATTCTTATTCCATAAAAGATAAGCAATCGATATATAATATCACAGAGTTTGCAAATACTTTCGACCGAAAATATATTCTATCTAAATAGCACTGTTTGAATAAAAGACTTCAGAGTAGTATAGCATTAAGCGGATATTCACAATACAATTTGAGTAAACTAACAAGCATCTTTGCCAGAAGGATCGTTAGCTGGCCTTCCAGATTGCAGGCAATCAACAGTGAATGTTAAATTTGATTGTCCATAGCTATTCAGGCAAAAGGGATCCTCGTATGTAACAGCAGGTTTCAGTTTAATATTTTGCAACTTCAAATCAGTGCATGGGATATCATTACTGCAAGCCAAATAAAGTGGTTTGTCTATGTATGTGCTAACGATCTTTGCATATGTCACCTCCCTTATAAACACGGCCGAGGTTCGATTAGGGCACGCCTCTATATCGCAATAAAATTGGTTGATATCAATCGGAATTCTAACGTTGGAAACCTGTATGTTGGAAAACGACACGCCTTTCACTGATCCAACGCCTCCCTGTGTGGAAAGCTCACATGAATAACAGTAAGAAAACTCTTCCACCATCCTGCAATTCCAACTTTGAGTTTTACCACTGAAAAAACTTTTAATGAGCTTGTTAACACACCTGCCAAGTTTTGATGCGGACGCCGTATGAAGAATCAGAGATGTTGCTGTTGTAGACGCTCACGTTGCTAACGCAGGCCTTCCCTCCATCTTTACCGAGTGCTCCAATACTGATATCATGTTGTTTTGTTAGGTAATAGCGTTATGTTATCTTATAGAATTCCAGCATGGGATTTTTCATATGCATTCAACTTAAGTTTTATTCCTATTTTTAGTTTTTAACTGTAAATATACGTAATATTAAAGCTGAGTGTACCTGATACCGTGACCAGGGCCGCAGTTTATGTTATGAACGCGGATGCCTGAGCAGTTCGTTTGTATTGACACGCAGTCATCTCCTGTTTGTTCATTCATCATGCATGCTTATTATAAACATTTCACATGGCAAAAGGAAATATATGAAATTGTGACAAATTGCAGATAATATATATACCACATGCAATAGAAGTATGGTGGATTTCGACATCGCGAGAGTTTTGAAGATGAATTCCATCGGTATTTGGGCTGATTTCAGGAGAGGAGATTGTTACACCAGAAACTTCAACAGAAGTGCAGCTGTCAAACTTGAGGTGGCATTGTGGACTGTTTTGAATTGTGATTTCTTGTACGCTCACGTTATAGCTTCCATAAAATCTCAATGACTGTCAACAAGCAAATCAAATAGTTGACTGTCAACATCAGGCACAAATCATTAATTATATTTAATAAATTATTAAACTGAGCTGACTGACCGTAGGCCTGACACTTGGTCCGCTGCTCCGTTTCTTTTTACTGTCCTGTCAAACATTAAATTCAAACGTTATTGAAACCGTCGGATTTATTGTTGTGGGTTACGAATTTGTGTTTACTGTTACAATCTGTGTTTCTTTGTCGTCTATGTGTTTCAAAATCAACAAAATCTCCGGAAAATAAAATATATAAAAATTAGAACCCAATAACCAAATAACAATTTCACAATCTTGTGGGTAAATAAATTTCTCCAACAAAAAACAATTATCTTAAATGCATTGGTATACCCCAAAATCGAACTCGGAAAGCTTCCACCAGGCTGCTCCTTGTCCGTCTAGAACGCCCTTACCCATTACATTAATCCCATGGACTTTGGAGAAATTTATCCATTGTAATCTTTTGGATGGCCATGTCCGCGGATTCAGATGTGCAACTATATTTCCATCAACCTATTATACCAAAGAATAATAAATTAGTGTTTGGCTTGGCAAGAGAGCTACTAACAATGGCTAAGCAGCGGACAAAAATACGGACAAAAATAAACTGTTGGTTGTATTTGAAAGTATTTTGCTAACGAAGGAAAGCGCTGTTTTGTGGCTGCATAGACACCGTCTTAACTTGAAACAGTTTAAATTATACATTAAGTTTATATTTTAAGTTTAAAAGTGTTAAATACTTAAAATTGACTGATATTTTCTAGGTTTAATAAGTTGCTTAATATACGTTGTTACACTAAGAATATATTTCTAGACTTACAAATGATAAACACTCAGAATTGACTAACATCCTCTAATCTTAATATGTTACCTAATGTCTGTGATTTAAAACTGAACTGAACATACATGCACTAGAATATCTCGTGGGAAAGAATTCTTATACCATGAAGACGATGCTTGATTGGCAGGGTCCGGAGAAGGTAATAGGACCAACTACAAAGCTGTAATTAGCTGGAATGTGCAGTGTAGTGTACCCCTTAGAGCAGGCGGCTCTCCATGCCGCCTCAAATGCCTGTTTTAACAACTATACATTCTTGTTAAAGATTTCAATTTTATATATAAAGAAATTTGATAATCTATTCGAGAAAACAGTGCAAAACATATATATATAGAGAGAGAGAATGGTTAAAAAAAAACTAGTGTCAAAGATAACCTCAGTATCATCCGTCACTCCATTGCCCTTGGCACCGAATGATCCCACATCCACCAAGCTCATATTACCGTCAGATTTATGAGTGAAAGAGGTGCGGAAAGTTGATTTGGTCGTGGCTGCCCTTGTGCCCGAGCATTTCTCTCTTACGCCAAAAACCAGTGCAGAAACAAATATAACATATGCCATTTTGTTTGCAGACATTTTGTCTTTGCCTTCAAGGCGCAAAATAGAGTTATTTGTGGGAACAATTGCTCGGAAAAGTTGCTTTATAGAGGCTTAGAAGGGGTTACCTCCTCATGGAGGTGAATGATTTTACAGGACCTGGATTTACGCTTACAGTTATTTTGTTAATCATGTCAATCAATACTTGATCTATTGGTGAAATTGAATAATTTTAAATGAGTTCATTATATATCCATACTTGATCTATTGGTGAAATTGAATAATTTTAAATGAGTTCATTATATATCCATACTTGTAAGTACGCAGATGCTGAAATCATGCTTCACGTAAATCCAAAAAGATTTTAACAGATACAAAGAATTTATGGATGATATAAAATCTTAAATATAAAAATGATGACTCGTACCACCACATGGAAATCACAACTATATTCGTACGATTACAAAGATTGAGATAAAAGAGGCCCACTTTGTGCTAATTGTAACACTAAACAGTTCAGTAAAAGGTAGATTTTTTCTTAGTTATTTGAACATTAAATTGTTTACTGTTTCAAGTAGAAGGTGCACTTTCTGGTCTTAAGAACAAATAAACTTACTTTTCTTTCATTGTCAGCTATAATGTTCTGCAACATAAGCCTTGTGATATCTTTTAAATTTGAGATTTTTTTATACAGCAAGATGATGAATAAAGGCCACACATTCATACTGATATATTTTTGATAGAATAAATGAATATGGCCGCGAAGGGCAATACTATGATTTTCTAGTTGATTAGAAAGGTTTGAAGTGACAGAATAGGAGATTTTTGGTTGGTATACTATATTTTGTCTATAATAGCAATCACGAGCTGATTCCAGTCCAAAAATATGACATTACGACAATTTTTGTTGTTTGAGATTTTAGTGTGAAGCTTCTCAACTCAGTTACGTTTTCTTTAGTTGGTATTCTTGAAAGTGAACTTCTCTGTTTTTTTTCAGGTCGTGCTAATCTCAAGTGAGGTATCTTGTGACTGCAATGGTATAGCTAGATCAGATATATCTGATAATGCACGTAAAATAGTTTCGATTCTTTGCTTTTGGTTGGCCACTAAACTACTCAACATTAAATGTCAGGCCGTGCACGTCAAGGAAACATAAGTTAGACGATTCAAAGGATTTTTATTTTATGGCCCTAAATGCATCTTTAGATAAGCACATTAATTGTCTCGAACAAAGAACTAACTTTATATTCTTGATAAAATGGCGTTCTGTTCATAAAATGGTGGTAAGTAGTTAAGTTATTTTTGTTGCTCAAAATTTACTTTTGAATATTAAATTGTTTTGTGTTCAGGAATGGTTCATTATTAATTGTTTGTATTATGATACTTTATGTAACGTTATTGAAAGTATCAAAGAATTTTTTTTAAATGTTGATGTCGAGTCTTGCAAAAATAAATTGTTTTAAAATTGTTTTTTTTTTGAATAATTTTAAATTTGTAAATATTATTGTGTGTTAATTCATAGTTAAATTTGATATAAAGATAAATTCATTTTCGTTTTTATTATATTATTCTTTAAAAATTTAAGATAATCATCAAGGCACAATATTACAAGGCATAAAAAAAATATGTTTGGCAGTACAATATTTATTTACAAGAAAAATACTGTAATTGAAGTAATCACTAACATGACATCAAAGAAAAACATATGACATTTATCTATCTAACAAGTTGCCAAACATAACTCACATAGTAAAATTAAAGAGAAAAATGCATAAAAAATATAAATGATTTGTAATGCCATGTCTAAAAAATGAACTAAGAAATTTATTCAAATTGTAATTGAAAAATAGACTATTAATCAAAACTAACACATCGATTCTTAATATTTGGCAAAATACACTCTAGATAACACATTGCTAGTGAGTTTTAGTAATAGTATACGATTATAATATAGGTTTCACAATTAATGAAATATTGATTATGAGAATCATGAAATTAAGATAAATCTTTTTCTAACTCTTGAAATCGTCATTTCTACAAAATTAACAAAATCATGTAGGAGGAAAGGTATTCAGAGCCCTAGTGCCATAATGAAACCTATCACCAAAATGTGAGTTCCTTACCCACATCGAAGCAGCATACACCAAATGATTCATTGTAGAGTGAGGAAACCCCATTATGGAAATTGTAGAGGAGGCATGTGCCTAGTGAGGTGATTCGTGTATCACATGCTATATTCCGTTTTCTAGATCTAAACTATTAAATGAGATAAAAAAGAACTAATATTGCGTCGATAAATATTTCACACAACTAACAACATTGATGCAATCCTTTGAGGAATGTAACATTTCTCTTTCTTCCTTGAGAGGTACAAAAGAATCATTAGATCTACTATAGATAAAGGGAATCTCCTATAACTCTCCCAAAATATTAATCTAAGAATTGTTAAAGGGACAAGTAGAGATAAAGTTTTAAATTCCATGCAATCCCTACAAAACACAAGTATGAGAAATAAACCTATAGATCCTAGTTTTGTAATAGATGCCATTCCACCATTTTTGATGGTTTATTTCATACTTGATGAAAGTCATTCCCTCAAGATTGAGGATCACATAAAGGTTTTTGATAAAAATTACAATATGACACAGATCTAGTATAAAGATGTAGTTTGTTATTTGTTTCCCTATTTTAGAGTGTAATTTTGATTAGTTAGTATTTAGATATTTCTCATGGATCTATTAAAACTCAGAATCAATAGGAAAACAAGCATATGAGTTAGTTCAATAATTATTCTAACTTTACTATCTTGTATCATCAATTTTTCATGTGCAAAAAGGAACCTAACAAGCCCTTGAGAATTTGTAATACATATTTTACAAAATGTTCAAGAGGTGATGCAGTCCAAAGTTTGTGGTAGGCCTTAAATGAATTGAATCAACCAATTTTATGGTTCCACAAGACAATTCTTTCAACATTTTACAAAACCCTTGTTTTAAGTTATTTTAGGCATGCTCAAGGAGGGTTTATTAAAACACAATGCTCCTGACCTTAACTCACCTTTAAAAAACTCCATATACATCAAAATATGTCTAAACAACCTCACAAAATAGTACCCACTCCATTCCATCCATGAATGCATCAATTAATATTTTAACAATTAGACTTTTGACTGATTTTACCATTCTAAGACACTAAATTTTGACCTAGGGCATCACAACAACCCATCCAAACTTTAATATTGAAAAATAAGGCTTTGGAATCTGATATTATACCTTTAAAAAAACTATTTCACTCTATTTAGGCCTTATCCACCACGGGAGATGAAATTTATGCAATTTTTATGCTTGTTGTTTACCCTTACATGAGATTTTGATAGTTTTTAGTAAAAACCTCATAAAATGCTCAATACTTGGTGCAATTACCTCAAACCAATGCCAAATGAAAGGTAACTCTCTCCTATATCTAACCATATAATATTTAGTTCATTTTGAGGCTAGACATGCATGTACAATTCACTGCAACAAGACTGTTACTAGAAAATCTAGAAATTACAATCATTATAATGGCCATAACTTTCATAATACTTGGTTAAAAACAATGAAACAAAAGTGAAAATTCAAGATAATACAATTATTTATCATCCAGAATCACCCTAGAGTCATTTTTTCATCATAAAGAGCCATACAAATGACTATATCAGTCATAGAATTGGTAAAAACATAGAACAATCAATGTTTTATTGATAAATCTTCATCTCATTACATTTCCCACCCTTGGCTTGACCATACAAGGTATAATTAAAGCATTTTACATCTTTTTCAAATGGCCAATCAACTTCCACGTGACTTTTCAAATGATGACTATTCATATTGCCAATATTGACAATTTTTTTCAATATGACAACTTCACAATTTTTTTGCATTTTTTGACAAAACTTAACAACATGAACCTATTTGACTCCAAATGACTCAAATAAATTAAAATTGGTCCACCTGAACCTTATTATATTATAAAATGGCTTACTTATTCCTATACCCTATCCATTTAGCCCAAAATTACATCAAAATTTAAACAAGAACTAGGTGCTCCTGCACCAAGAGGCTAAGAGATCCATACACCATGATTGAAGAAGCAAAAATATAAGCCTATATTTAGGGTTTTGGACCCTCTAACAAGTTTATCTTTAAGAAGGTTACCAAATACAAACATAAACACACTAGAAAAGGTTTAGAATGAAGCCCTCATTTTCTCATAATAAATGGATCCTTAGGGAGAAGGTTCTTTTTGATATTTTACCTCTTTAGGTTTGCCTATCAGGAACAATAATATTCATGCCATTAATAATGCCTTGAGAAAAAAAACTCTATTTTTGAACCCAATCCCTAGCATGGTTCACCTAGCACAAAATGAACTCTCCTACAAACATTTAGGAAATCAAACTCATACAAACTCTAATGACAACATATATTAGATATCATGCACACTTTTTAGCTTAAGAGAACATAACATAAACACTAATAGTTTTTTATTTTTATTTATTTTTAATATAAATATCTATCTATCTATCTATCTATCTATCTATCTATCTATCTATCTATATGGATGGATGGATGGATAAGTTTTACACATACCAAATATAAATATAATCTATAAAAATATATCTATTCCAAAAAATGTATTTAGAAGCCTATGTTACTAATAGTCTAAGAGATATATACAACATCAATATATATAGGTTCATCTAACATACAAATTTGTTTGTTTGTAAGTATGTTTGCATAATGAATTTAAACTCAAGAAGTATTTTATTTTCAGACAAACAATTTAATTCTATCTAGTTCCAAAAAATACATTGATAGAATAGAATTAAATAATCTAAATGGTAATTTCATTCTTTCTAACAAAATGCTACAAGGATCATTAACAACTTACAACTATACCTGATATAAAAAAATCATATAAAATCCTTAAGAGCATAAAATGATACATAGGTGGGTGTACAACAATTGAACCTTGTGAATAAAGCTTCATAAATCTCTCCCACTTGCTCCTGCTCACTTGTATTTTGAAATTTAGCATTCTTTCCCTTCCTTCTGGCTCAATCCTCTAATACAAATTTACCTCTACCACATCTAGTGGTGGATCTTTCTTCTCCCAGTGGTGGTTATTTCAAGCTTGTTGTTGGTCATAGTGTTGGCATTGTATTGTCATTGACGTCAACTATTATTGGAGTTGTTATCGACATGGTGGTCTCATGGTTGTTACTGGTATGCAGGCAAGAGTATTGTCAACCAATAAACAGGAATAGAGTAGTGATCAAGCAACCGGTATAGACAATTGGAGAGGATACAGATGTTATGGTTCAAAATATATGCTCATAACATTGGCATGAGTCTGTGATTGAAACTGCATCAAGTTTGGTGAACTAGAGAGATCAGTTATAATTGACTAATATGAACTCTGTGAAGAAGATTGAATACCGGTCTAGTATGCAGGAAGGTGTCGTATCAACCAACAAACATGTCCACTGGTAAGAAAGCAAGGGACAAGTAGAAATTAGGTGTTGCATCAATGAGTAACCATGCAACAGGTAAGCAACCAAGACTCCCACTGGATGAAGATGCTTTTAATGAATGAAGAGAATGCATGATGGGCTACCGAGACAAAAAAGGAAAGGTAAGAAGTGATGCATTTGCCTTTATGAAAAAAGAGTTGAGATGAGGTTTGGGCTAATAATAATCCAGCTGACAAAATAGAGAAGAGCATGGCTTGAAGAGTAACAGGTTAATGAATAACCGGTAGGGAAAGAAGGCTAGTACTATAAGGTGTATAGTGGTAGGGTGTTTTTGGTCGGTGACTAATTATAAACTGACATAGTCAACTGAGTTGGATGCCAACGAAGATGACACGTAGGATCCATGTGGCTAACATGCAGTAGTGAAGATTGCATCGCTGAGGTTGTTGCCAACTAAGTTTGTATTAAATGAAGACTATGAAATTCATGAATTAGATGCAGAAGGTTGTGGCTCAAGGTAGATTGAAGGACAGAGATTTGATTCTTTGATGTCTTGATCGAAGCAGGACATCTGATCATCTTGTCAACCTAGAGAAGCAAACTGCTAGATCATTTATTGTGATTGACAAAAAGTAGGGTTGGTGTTTGCTAAAAATAGTAAACATGTATTGGAAGAAAAGATTTTGCAGTGCAGTTTTTCTTTGTTGCGGGTTATCAATCTCGAAGAAGAGATCCGATCAGATTTGATATAGATTGGGTCGGTGGAGAAAACCCTAGGGTGAGAAGTTTGATTGTTTGTTTTGGCAGGAAAGCCTGAGTATAAATATGTAATGAAGATCTTAGTGAGTGTTGTTGTTGATCCTAGTGAAGTGAAGGTGATTGTTAAAAGCAAAAGAGTGATCAGTCTGAGTGCAAGAGAGAAGTATAGAAGTGACTGAGTATTGGAGAGGTTTAACTGATAAGAGGAGTTCAATCAGTAAGAGATAGAGAGACCAGTGGACTATCACAAAGTTAATAGTCAAAGTGAATTGGTAGTGTTTGAACCAGTAGGAAGGCATCATAGAGTGAATGAATACAGAGTGAGGATAAGAGGAAATCAGGAAAGGAAGAGGATGACCAGTAAGAGGTTAGAGAGAGTGAATAGATACCTGGTAGTCAAAGAAGCTGAGAGGCAGAGGAGAGATAAACCGATAGAGAGTATTAATTAAAGGTATTACAAAATCCATTTGTAACAAGGTGTGGATCATTATATAACATTTATCTCATTGTATTTCACTAAGTGGGTGCACAGTATAGGGGTTGATGATCCTTGAGTTGGTGCTCCTTTGGTTTGGTGCCCATAAATTACTAGGGGTTTCTTGTCCTTGTGTTAGTGCCCTAAAATCTTGTAAAATTGTTACTCTATTATGAAGTTGGATTGGAGCAGTAGACTCCAACAATATTTTTGACTGAGGTTTTTCCCATAATGGGTTTTCCTCGTATATCCAATGTTGTGTGATGCATTCTTTGTGTGTGTTTGATTACTAGTGTTTTCATTACTTTACCAATTGCATACACATAGTTGAAAATTGTTTATAATCACTTATTCACCCCCCTCTTAGTGATAGCTTTTGTTCTACACATACAATAGCTATAGTTGAGGCTCTATTTGGGGGAGCTCTTTTTCTATATGGTGTTGTGTCCCTGGCTCTAGGTGGGACCTCCTCTCTTAAGATATTGGTTGGCTATGTTTTAGCTATTTTTCTTTGCTCTAACTCTAGTCAATGTGCATCAAATGCAAACTTGATAAGGAAAATTTTGTTAGCTACTAATGTAGCCAATATTACAACCACCTTTAGTTCTTTTGTGAATTTCAAAGTTTCTATTAAATTGATACTCCCCTATGCTTCTATTTCTCCTATGATTCCTCTAGGAAAAAAGTGCTTGAATGTAAAGGTTATTTTACTAAATACAGGTTTTTTCAATTTTTGGCATACTCTTCCTGATTTGCACCACTATGTCTAGGAGGTTTGGTCTAGTATAGTTGAGGGTGAAAAATATATTTACCCTTCTCCCAATGGTTATTTTATGGTTTTATTCAATTCTAAAGATGATTGATAGGTTATGCGTAATGGTAAGGCTTGGAGGTGGGATTCACATCTCCTCTTTATGTGCCCCTAGGTTTGCTCATTCAATCCTCTCAAAGACTCAACTAAAGATTTTCCAATTCAAAATAAGGTTTCTTGATTTTCCCCTTCATTTGTAGTGCGATGAAGGAAATGTGGCTATTGGTAATATTTTAGGTAGATTCATGAAAATGAACTCTACGACCAAATTCTTTCTAGTTAGACTTCCTTTTCTTGCATTCTAATTGAAGTTGATATTTCAAAACATCTATCTAAAGAGGTCATTCTACAAGTTAATGATAGATCTTCGTGTCAACTACTAAAATTTGAAGGGATCCCCTTTCATTGCAGGCATTGTTTTGCTACTGGACATTTGGCTTTTAAGTTTCCATGTAGTGCTCATAGATAATATTCATCAACTTGGTGATAGAATGTTGTTGACCATATTACTATTTTTACTGATGATAGTTCTAAGGATGATATCACTTTAGAGGATTCTGAACCACCCACTCTTGTTTCTTCTCCTCATCATTCAGCTAATTTTCCTAAGAATTTGGGGTCATCTCTTTCTCTAAGTAATTTTGCCCCTCTTCATTCTATTCCATATTTACTTGTTGGTGTTGTTTTCTAGTCCAAATCCACTCCTAGAAATAAAATGAATGATACTAAGTTTCTAGATTCATCTATTGTTTCTCCATTTTTTGTAGTAGTTCCATGGTTTCTTCTACTACTTGTGATGATATTGTTGTTGTCCCTAATGATGTCATTGTTTCTAACTATATTTCTAATGACCTACTTTTTTCTATAGGTCAGTGTTGTTTTGATTGTAGTAATAGATCTACCTTGATATTTCCTCAATGTAACAAGAAATTTATCTCTAATAAGTATTCATCTCCTTAGGTTAGGATAGTAGATAAAAAATCCCAAAACACTTATTCAAAATAGAATGTAACTTTTTTGGCTCTAGTTCTAATGCTACTTTGTTGGATGCCTTTTTTTGTTGTTTTCTAATATTGGTTTTATTCTAGTTCTATTTTTTGATGGTTGATGACATATCTATAATGGGTCAAGATCCTTCCCCACTCATTTTACTAAAAAATATGAAATGATGATATTTGATAGAATATTGTTCATGATCACATTACTATTTTTCCTAATGCTAGTTCTAAGGACAATGTCATTTCATGTTTATTCTAAACCACCCACTCTTGTTTCTTCTCCTCATCATTCAACTAATTTTCTTAAGGATTTGGGGTCGTCTCTTTCTCTAAGTAATTATGCCCCTCTCGATTCTACTATATATTTACTTGTTGGTGTTGTTTTCTAGTCCAAATCCACTCCTAGCAACAAAATGAATGATGCTTGGTTTCTAGCTTCATCTATTGTTTCTCCATTTGTTGTAGTAGTCCCATGGTTTCTTCTACTACTTGTGATGATATTGTTGTTGTCCCTAATGATGTCATTCTTTCTAACTATATTTCTGACGAACTACTTTTTTCTATAGGTCTGTGTTGTTTTGATTGTAGTATTAGATCTACCTTGATATTTGTTCAATGTAACAAAAAATTTCTCTCTAATAATTATTCATCTCCTAATGTTAGGATAATACATAAACAATCTCAAAACACTTATTCAAAATAGAATGTAACTTTTTTGGCTCTAGTTCTGATTTTACTTTGTTGGCTGCCTTATTTTGTTGTTTTCTGATATTTGTTTTATTCTAGTTCTATTTTTTTATTGTTGATGACATATCTATAATGGGTCAGGATCCTTCCTCAATCATTTTACAAAAAAATATGAAATGATAATATTAAATTGAAAACGAGAGAATATGTATGTTATACTTCCCAAATATATAATAATAGAATTATTTTTGGAAATAGTTATATATCAAATATACCTTATATATAATGAATCTTATTTTTCTTTTAATGTTGTAGATACATACATTTATTTTATATTTTAAAGTTGTTTCATTAATAGAAGATAATTTCTACTTAATCCTAGTTCACTAAATTGATTTAAGTCAACAAGTTGCACAAATAGTAAAAGTAGATCAAATAATTATTTCAACATAAACTAAATACAAAATTACATGTACATTTAAAATTTATGCACCTGAGTGTCAAAGGAAGAATACAATTAGTTATACTACCCATAACCTTACATCAAATCCCATTAATCTAAGCTATAATCTATTCATATATTTAGAGTCATGCAGGACTCCATGACAAAGTTGCATTTCATCTTTTAACTTCAACCTTAAACAACATAAAAATCCTATCTTCTTGTGCCAATGGGAGCTCACCTACCAACCATGTAGCATTAAAATAAAACCACCCCTAAGCTAGGGGACACAACACTAGCCTCAAGTTACACAATTCTTATAATATCTCAAGAAAATTTATGATAATTTTTTTCACAAAATTCCTTCACATTTTAACATAAACACATGGTTCAATAGTTTTACATAAATCCCAACAAAACTTGTACATAAAAAAATATTTTCTTAATGAAATCCTTGAAAGGAGGAGTGGGGGCATCAACCAATAGGCGGAATAATAAACAGTCTCCAAGCATTTAATAGTCTACTATACACTTCAAAATCACACCATATCACATCAACATCAATTGAACATTGCTCCACCCATCTTCCCTTCAACATCATTCCAAACTGCTTACTTTCACATTCACCTTGTTTTCTCCATCTCATAACATCTAATGATAGGATACTCATATCCTAATCTTAAATTATTAGTATTGGGTACTCATACTGTAACCCTTAAAATTGAGAGCCATGTTCCCTCTAAGCCCTTTTACATGGAGGACCTACTCCACCATGTAAAATCGTTTACTCCTACTCCCTATTACATAACACAATTAATTTTTTATTCTTCAATACAAGACACCTTCCCATATTGGCAACAAAAGTAGACACAAAAGTAACAACCTAAAATCAATGAAACAATGGTTAAACCAAGCACCATACTTATACACATTAAATTTACCCAAAAATAAGGAATATGTGAATTACAATATTGAATAATCATATCACATTTCTATACTTAGAAATCAGACTCTTACCTTGGAAATTTTCCCATAACATGGTAGATTAAACTAATGATTCTTTAATCTTCTTCCTTTTACAAATATTTCTTTCCCTCCTTCCTTTTCTCTCAACCTAGAAACATTATACCCTCCAAAAAAACATGAAGAAAAAAATCCTACCTCCTCACAAATGAGGAGCCTAAATAGAAGGGAAACATTATTCATCTAGCAATATGGTCATGACAAGTGTCATAACTAAAGCCAACCTATCGAAACCCTAGAATCCACAAAGATGAGATACCTAGCTTTCTTGAGGAGCACTAGATGCCTCAACTTGGAGATTCTAAAGCTAGAAAATTCTCCATATGAAACACACAAATTTGTGAGTCATAAGAGATCTCATCTCATCCTAACCAACTCAAAATCAAGTGGAGGTTAAGGTGATGTGTCATCTTATCTCTTTTAACTAATTTCTAATTCCATCATATTTTGAAAATAGAGGTTTTTGGGTAGATAAAATTAGTTTTAGAAACTTTTTTATTATTATAATTACTCCCTACCCGTATACGTAACCTTTAGGGGTTATTCAACTTAAGTAGAAATAACTTGATTTCACTACTTAGAACCCTCACAAAACTCACTAAGAGAATACCTCTATGAATAACTTTTCAAATATCAACGTAGTAAAATTTTCTTATATCCACATTGATTTTACATTTCAAGGAAAATTAGACTCACTTTACAAGATATATCATTACAACATTACACGTACATATGCATGTGATATTAATTAATCCAAAAGAATTAATGCCAACTACACTAATATTTCACAATTTAGGTTAGCTACATGTGTCCCCAAATTTCCATTGACACTTCTCATGCACATTTGACACATAGCTATTAGTATTTAGTATTTAGTATATGTGATACGTAGCTAAAGAAACTATAAATAAATTTTATGTATGTTAGCTATACATCTTTTACAAATTATCCTTATCTTGCAACTATGAAATTAATTTACCATGTAATTAATTAATTTATAAACATAAAAAGGTCATACTATGACAAGGGATACAATGCATCAAATTCCTGGTAATAGTGTTGTTAGTGTAGAGTAGATAAAAGTATAGATGAAGGTAGAGTGTAGGAGAAGAGGGAGAGGCTTAGGTAGAGGGATACATAAAAATGGAGAATTCAATTGATGAAAAATGTTGATATCAAAAGTTTGAATTTTTTTTTGCACGTTTGTAATCTAGCACATAAAAGACGGTTATACCATATAGAAAGACAAATAAATGATATTTTTACAATTATTTAAAATAGAGAATTAAATATAACTATTAAAGTTTTTCTCAATTTTTTTAATTCTATACTATGATTGGCTAAATTATTGGAAAAAACAATGAAGGAATGCATAAGTATTATCTGTAGTAGGAACTAAAAATTATAATTAGATTGAGAGGTATAATTGTAGTGGCATATATCTCTTAACAAACATAATTCAATATTTAATATATAAAAATATTAAAAATATAAAACAAATTAAAAATATGATTCAATTAAAAAAAATTAATATTTCTATAAATTTCTTTATTATTAATTTTTTACAATAAATATTTTTCTAAAAAGGAAAATGAAAATACACAAATAATTATAGAGTAAATTAGCAAGATAACTTAAATTCATTTATACAAAAGGTGTTAGAAATGTCAATAATTTTTATATATAAACATACATAGCTATTTTGAATTTGTTTTATTTAATTTATATTATTTTTAAAAATAATTATTTTTTAACTTAATTCTATGATAAATAATAATAAATGTATTTATTAATATAAATTCAAATGTACTTAAATTCACATTAATCCGTCAAAATAGATAAATAAAAATATTACATAATAAATTATTTTCAAATTAACTATTATAGTAAAAATAAATGTAAATAAAGAAAAATATAATTAATATAACTTTTTGTCCAAGGGGTTGATCTTAACTAGTTAAAACACTGATTTCTCACTTTGGAGACCCAAGTTCAATTCTCAATAGGGACATCTAAAGTGGAATTCTAAGTTGCGACTCTTGGCCTTCCATAGGATGGGGAAGGTCTTGGGGTCAATCTAATCAAACATAATAATAATAATTCAAAGATATGTAATGGGGATGGGGCCCCCTACTGTGTCCCCACTAGTTCATAGCTCTAGTCAAAAGCTATTCAGGCTTCAGCCAATTACCGATCAAAAAAAAAAAATAATATAACTTTTGCATAGATGTATTTTACATAGATTTTCTAAAGATGGATATATTAGTATATATTGAAATCGTAAAATTAAATAAGTATTAACTTAATTCTATGAGAAATAATAATATTTATTAATATAAATTCAAATGTAATTAAATTCATATTAATCCATCAAAATATATAAATCAAAATATTACATAATAAATAATTTTCAAATTAACCATTATAGTAAAAAAATAGAAAAAATGTACATAAAAAAAAATATAATTAATATAACTCCTCCATAGATGTGTTTTATATGGATTTTCTAAAGATACATATAATATTATATATTGGAATCCTAAAATTAAATAAGTATATAATAACAATCCTCTATATAGTATTAATTTTAATTTTAATCCTAACTTAATTTTAACTGTAATTTACACAATTAAACCTTGCTTATATTAAGTAAACATATTATAATTAATTATAGTTATGTTTCTAATTTAATTAAAGAATTATATAATTGCAATTATAACTCAATCTATATAATACAAATTTTAGTAATAAAATAAAATAATAAAATTCATTTTAAATCTAATTATTGATTATTGTTATGTCAAAATTATATTATTATATTATTAATTATATGTCAATATTAAATTTATTATAAATATAATTTTAAACTTAATCTTAAATCTAATCTTTAAATATAATATTATTTTAAACTTATGATTAAATTTATTATTTTAATTTAAAAAAATTATTAATTTTTAATTAATCATAATTCTAATAATATAAAGAATAATTTTAAAAGTAAACCAAAATCTAAAAACTAAACCTAAATTTGAATATAATTCTTAATGGTATGTCTTATCCTTGCAAACATCTAATAAATGAAAGGAAAACGATAATAATAGGCTTATGTTTCTATATGGTCTAAACATGCATTTTTACAAAACTATAATTAATAGCTTTCAAGAATGCCATTGCACCGCCTAGGAGCATCAAATTTTGCATAGAAACTATTAAATGAATTGGTTATCATAAAATTGCCTTGGTGAAAGATAAAATCATATGGAAAAAATACCGGCAGTGAAAAATGGATAAAAAAATAGTTAACATAGTTTTTAGAATAAAAATGTACTTTTATTCGAACCACATGAAGGTGTAGGGCTTAATCAAAATATTTTAGCCAATCTCGTGATCAATAAATATTTTTAAATAAGTTTTGTTAAAAACTTTGTATGTTAACTTTTGTAAAGATAAAAAATTATTTTAGTTTGAAAAATTCTTAAAATTGATTGGTTAATAGAGACAATGATTAATAACCATTTAAACTATTTAAAAACATCATGAATGCAATAGTATCCTTGGTAGGAACTAATAATTTTTATCCCCATAATTTTATCCTTGAAATCATGTAACAAGAAACACCTAATATCACAATTCAACCCAACATTTTCCATATCCATTTAAATTTTATCTTTACAATTCATGTTTAAAATCCACAAGCATAATCATGCCATAACCAATCTATTGTCCAATGCATAATCATGTTTATTATAATCAAATGAACACACAAAACTCAACACTCAAGATGCTCACACAATAGAAATCAGACATAAGAATACATGTAACTATCATCCAAAGAGAATATTAGCATCAAGTTAACATGGAGTCCAATTTTACTAGAGGAGAAACATTACAAAAATACTTGTAGAGAAAAGTCACTAAGAGGTAACACGATTAAAATTTACATAGGAAAGGTCTAGCTAAAATCACCATCATCATACTAATATTCTATATGAACTTATCCTCTAATAGACAACTTGACAATCCAAGACATTTTACATTAACCCTTAGATCACATTTTAAAAGTAAAGAGCATAATTTCCTCAACAACTACATGAAATTATTTAATTAATTTAGTTCACCCTTCTTACAAATATTATATGAAATCAACACCAATTATCCATAATGTGCACTATCCAACCTTTCGTAGAATAGGGAGACTAACATATAGATGGCAAGATAATATTGTCCTTAAATAAGAGGCAATGCATTACAGATGAAGTGCATGCCATGAATGGGATGGGATGAACAAGAAATGGCATTTTTTAGCAACAAAATTAGACATCCTCTTAAAGCTTGGATCATACTACATACTTAACATCCAAATCAAAGGCCATGAATGAAATATTATCATGGGTTATCAAAGAGCTTATATGCTTGAAGTTAAATCCACCTCAAGAAGATAAAAAAAAAACTATAACTAGAATAACACCAAATATATCAATGCTATTAATCAAGACTTTCAAACTAGAAATTACAACCATTGGAGATCTAAATGATGATAAATGATGTTGATCTACATGTCTTACTACTTGACAATCAATTTTAGCTATAGTTTGTATATATTTCTAGAATTTGTTTTGCATGTTTTTATACTTGTTTTATCACAACAAATAATGCATGATGATTGCATTATTAACTTCCTTCTTCATGCAATGATTTTTTTTCCCAAGTGGCTGCAAAATTTATAAATAAATAACCTTTGCATTTTTGAGTAAGCTACTATAAAACCATTGTATATCAAAAAATACAGTCCATAAATAAAAATCAAGTTAACTACCTTCATTGATAACATTGATGGCCAACTTTTTTTATTTGTTGAATGCATCTACAATTAATTGGCTCGGTATTTTAGTTATCTTTGTTTTTATTAGAGGGGAAAACAGGTTTTGAGGGGACCAGAAACCCTGTACAACAAGTTTTGAAGGGACCTGAAACCCTTGAATTTTACACAGATCTGGAACCAACAAAGGAACGTGCAAAAGATACATCAAAGACAAATAGGAGCCCATCCACAAAATAACAAGAAGAATCAAACGTTACAACACAAGTGGCAAAAAGAAGGCCAAAATCACCTCAAAAGAAGTTACATAATTATGAGCATGGGGAACGGGGCTCCCTTGGCCAACATCATGGGTTTTATCTCGACTTGCACAACCATATCCTTGAGACTAATTCCAGTAGAAAGAAGCAATTACATGACAAAAATATCATCACCGGCTCCCTTGTTTTCACACAACGAGGCATCCAAAATCTTCCTACAAAGGATACCATGAGGGTTTTGACAGGCTCCCTCAACCAAGACAAACAATTGTGTTTCATCATCCTCACAACCACACTTCCAGGCAACAATAGTGGAATCTGACTCCACCTCAATAGGAGACAGTTCACCTCCAGCCATATCTATCTCCACCTCCATAGAAGATAGGACCACCTCAATAGGAACAACTAGAGAAACCCCTAAGATACTGAAACATAACGCACTGAGCCAAGGAACCGAAACAAAGGGGGATTGAGAAACCCTCAACATGAAAAGACCAAGGAGTTAAAAGATAGGAACAAAGAAAGATCAGGCCCCAACAACAGAAGAGCCAAGAGTTTAAAAAAAGGAATTCATAAACTTCTCCAGAAACACCAAACTAGGGGTAAACACAAAGCTCCTGCAATCAAAATAAACCACCCCAAGGGGTTTTAACAGGTTCCCCAAACCAAAAGCTGTTACAAGCTAGGGTTGTCATTGCACCAAAAGATCGACCTATCAATGCCCGATACAACAACTAGACTTATAGAATCCACAGGAGGTTGTTAAACCATGTCGCAAATCCCCGCGAGGGATGCTAGCCCACTGCCAATAATCCCCCTCCTAGCGTCACTCATTGTGGTTTGCATGATTCGAACTTGTGACCAAGCTCTGATACCACTTGTTACAAGCTAGGGTTGTCGTTGCACCAAAAGATCGACCTGTCAATGCCTGATACAACCACTAGACTTATAGAATCTACAGGAGGTTGTTAAACCATGTCGTGAATCCCCACGAGGGACGGTTGCCCACTGCCAACAAAAGCACTAGGTTCTAGCATGGCTCCAAGAACTAGAACAACCTAAAAATAATAAAACCTCCAACCATACTCCAGATAGTAGAGGGAAAATAGAAACCATAGAGCCCTCAACAACTCCCAAAGCAAAATGCGAAGAGAGCTCAATGTCTAGAAGAAAGCCCCCTGGAACAACTCCCTACACCTAGTTAAAGGAAAACATGCACAACACATCTCCACCTCAATAGGAGATGGAGTCACCTCAATAGAAAAAGACATGAATAACCCTTGAAAAGGAAGATAGAGAAGGAAACCAAGGAAGCAGGAAGCACTAACACGAATAGCCGAAAAAGAAGGAAACTGAAACCCTCTGAAAACTCTATTGAACCACACACCCAAAAAAGACACAAGCCCTAGAAGGAAGAAGCAAAAGGTAGAGGTGAAGAAGCCCATAACCCAGAAAAAGGACGCTGGCCACACTGACGAAGAGCCACAACCGCACAATTGCAAATACCATACACCATAGATCCATCCCTCAAAGCACATGGGAAGGGAAACCGAGCAACAATCGCAACTATAGCCATGGCAGGGAGCCCCTGCATATCATCCACAATGACCCCAACATCGACCCACACAACCCTTGCCCAAGAAACCAAAACACCCGAAGAAGACCAACGCCATAAGGCAGAAGAACCACAGGGACAAAGGCACAAAGAAAGAGGAGTAGAGCCCAAAGTTTCCCCCACACAACAATCTGCACAATGATAGCTCCAAATGCCACAATAGAGAAAAACAAAGCATATCACACCCTACAATCGGCTAAAGAAAGAGACTCCCCAGCACAAGCCAAAGAACTAGTGCTCCAAACCTGCATCAAAGAGAATCAACCCAAGAGAACAAGCCACCACAGAAACACCCAAAAAACTCTCCCCGCCACCAAGCACCCCGAACAAGACATAAACTTAGACAGGAGAGAGAAAACCCGAATCCATCGTCCTCATCTACTTCATCGTCCCAAACATTGGCCTCTCAAGAAACCCATGCTCTTGCCTTCTCTTGTGCCGTCCTTATTTTGTTGTTGTTGTTATTGAAAAATAATTTCATTTCCTATTTTAGTTATCTTTGTTATTTAGGTTTTTTTTGTTTTACTTTTATAATGCATGATTCAAGGAATAGGGGTTGTTGTTAGAATCCATATTTGGTTCGAAGCAAGTGATTTCTTTTGGCTTAAGAAATTTGGTGGTTGGTTTTTCTTCAAAAAATTATAATGCCAAATTCTAACTCCCTGTCCATTCCAAAATTTGACAGAAATGAGTATATGATTACTAGCACATTAAGACAATAAATTTATTGATATGAAAATATTTGTGAGAGATTATAGAAATAGTTAATGAGGAGGCATTAATTGGAATACACTTGTAGCCAATGAGAGAACAACTAAGGAGGCTAAGAAGAAGGTGGATCAATCCTTTTTTATGTAACATCACATTAATTATTAAACTAGGATAATATAATTATTTAATATTTAATTACTAAGTAACACAACTATTATGTTAATTCAACTGAACAAAGAAGAATGGATTCCAAGGGTGGGAGTGATAGCAACAATTGTGCTAGAGTTTATGGGTTTTAAGGCACTGAGGATGAGGATGCCAAGTCATATGGGTGTGTTTGGATGTCTGGTTGGTCTTTTTGCCAACACCCTATGGAGTCCTTTTGTTGTTGTGGGGCTTCTATCTTTTGTGGTTCCTTCTAGCATGTTCTTTGTGAATATGTAGTGATTTCTAGGGGATTCTTTAATGGGTTCAGTGCTGGTGGTCTCGTGATGGATGTTTTTGGTGTCTTTGCCATTGTTTCCCTTTATCCAACTATGTTTTTTTCCAAGGTTTCTCCCCCTTTCCTCTTTCATTTGGCCCATGATAGGTATTCTCCTTTTTTTCTCTATTTTGGGGATGGAGGATCCTTTTTCTTCTTCCTACATTGGAGCCATGAGATTTGATATCCAGTTAGTTTTTTGGCTAACCTCTCTAGATCTTTTCTTTACTACCCCCTCTTATGTTGGGTTGGGTTTTGTGATTTGTGGTCCGTATAATTTTTTGGTGGTAGTCAAGGTAGTCTCCTTTTGTTTAGTAGTAGGGTATGTGCTTAGGTTTTCTCATTTTTTTTCTTCCACTTGGTGGCCCTCAAATGGTTTTGGGTGGTCATTTGTTGTAATTGGGGTTTTTCCTTGTGGTTCATGCTCCCCTTGTTCTTTCTTCTTGGCATCCCCTTGTTCTTTTTTTGTTAGGTCATTGCTACTAATTTTCAATGACACAATACAACTATTTGTTTTCCCTATTTTGGTTAAGGGTTGGTTCTAGTTTTGGGGCCTTGCTTGGACTTGTTGGAACCTATTGGTTTAAGGTTTTCCCTGTTCTCTTGGAGGATTGTGCTATTGTTCCCTTGTCCCTTCTCTATGTGGATCATATGGAGGTGGAGTCATCTCCTGTTGAGTTGGGGCTTGTTCTTGCAACCTTGGACTAGCTTTGGCTCTTTTTGCTCCTTTCCTCCTCTTTTGCAGATCTTATGAAGGTGGTGGCATTTCCTATGGAGGTGGAGATTTTTTGTGATGGTTAGTTTGGAGGATACTTTATGGGAGCTGATCTTGTCTCTAGCTACTTATATGGATGGAAGGATTAATCTTGGCCTTTTATTTTGGTTGTTTCTTCCTCTACTAATCCTATTGAGGTGGGATCCCCTTCTATTGAGGTTGTGGGGAGATTTTTAAGAGAGTTGAGAATTTTCTATATGGAGGCTCATTTTTCTTAGTGCAAGATGGTTTTGGGTGCTACTTTAAAATCCTTTGTGAAGGTTCAGAGAGCTTGTCAAAACCTTGTATTCCTCTTCATGTGCTTGGATGCTTGGGAGGTTCAATTTTTTTGAGTTATTTTTCTATTTATTTTCTTAATGTCACTAGTACTTAAGGTTATAGGATCCATGTTCAAACCCATTGTTATAGTTAAGGGATCCTATAAAATCCCTTTTAAGGTTATGGGAGCCTTGTTAAACCCATTGTTAAGGTTATGAGTATCTAGTGTAACACTTTGCTCTTGTTTGTTTGAGTTGTTTGGTCTGTTGGCTTTGGCCTTTTGATTTTATAGCCAAGAATTTCATGCTTAGCTTATTTTAATTAGTTGTGTGTTGGCTATTGGTTGCTTGAGTAATATTTTGCTGCAGTGTTCTACTATAAGTCAATTTTAGATTCCCATAAAATCCAAGCATTTAAGGTCCCTTCAAAACTTGTTGGATAGAGTTTCAGGTCTTCCTCAAAACCTACTTTTACCTTAATAAAAAACTCAAGTATTTTGTTTATATACAAAAGTAGAAATGTAATAATGGATTAAAAAAAAAGGTGGTTTATTAATTTCTAGATATTCACATTTATGAATTATTTCTTTCATGCAGGTTGAAATTCTAAATAAGATATTATTAAAGATTTAGGTTACGTTTCATAAATGGAGAAGAAGTATTTCATTACAAGATAACGAAAATAATAGAAATGGATTCTTTAGTGGAAGCCATTCTTAGACATCAATTACAACTTGAAACAAGGAGACTAAACTTTAAAAAATGAATCATTAAGGCTCTGTTGTGATAACAACTCAAGAGAGTGATGAACCGGTGAATCCTCCAACATGAATCTTAGGGAAGGGGGAAAGATATTTGGTTGAATCCAATCGATAACTTTCTTACATAGAATGAATAAAGAGTATTGAATTCCATTAGCAACTATCGTTGTCCTAAGAAGGGGAACAACATTATGACAGATGAGAGATATTTAACTTCTTCATGAATCTGGAGGGTCGTTATGGAGGGGAAAAATACACAACTCAACTATTTTGACTTTGCATGATAATAGAAGAAACGAGGAAACACTCTGTACTGGTAATAAGCAAATATGGATGGCATGCATTGTTGCCCTTTTTGGACATTTTTAATGCAATATGTATTTTGAGGAGGAAACTGTTGGTTTTTTATTTAAGGAAAACCTAAAGTGAAGGGGTTCTGAAATATCTAAGAGAAAGCACCAGGTGATAAATCAATCCATATTTTTTTCAACTCTTAACAAATTTTACTAATCAAACTTTTCACAAGTTCAATTTAAACTGCTTATGAGGATAGAGAATAGAATGTTGTAATATTTAATTAATGATGCATCTTGTACACTATTGAGTTATTTCACAAGTTGTCACACCTGTCGTGTCTAACCTGTGATTGATACTTGGTAAATGATCTTTTTGTCTTGGTAGTAGCCTTATCTTGTGATAGATTTTACTTACTTCGTAGTATTTGTAAAGACTCAAAACCAAAACAAAGATTATAGATAATAGGTAAGGCCAATCTAGTAATGGAACCACCAACCTATTTAGTTGATTGTGGAGAATTTTAGATCTCTCAATGTACCCACTTAGGACACAATACTTGAGCAGTTGTTATTAAAATCAACTCTTGTTGTATTTCCTTTTGAGTACGAATTGACTTCATCTATTTTCAATCTCATGCCAGTATCATTATATCAACCATTTAGAGTTTATTTAGAATACATTTAGTGAAATCAATTTGTTCCTTAATGCTTTTCATAAAGTCACATTTCTTGGGCAATCTATTAAGGAAATTGCACCCTATCCTTTAATCATTATTTTGGATTCATTTTACCATATTAAAGTTAATTCTCAAAATTTCCTTATGACTACTTGAATAAATTAGCATTAGGGTTATTGATCAACACTCTTCGCTAGAGAGTTCATTTGTTGACTTACTTGCTAACAATATGTATGACTAAGATGGCCAAAGATACAATAATCTCCTCATTCATTTTATTCATTTTCAATTTGCAACACATATCTTAATACTATTTAAAAAAATGACTTGTTCCTCGAATAAGGACCAAATAATAGCTACTATATAAAAAATGTACCACCTTGATGACAAGAAACATAGGAAACAAATAACAAAATCGAGAGCAGATTTATAGAAGACAAACAAAAAGTAATATATATCTGTACATATATTTCAGACTCATACAAACATTATTATGATTCAAAGACACAGGGTTGCTTCCCTTTCCTTCTTGTTAGAATATACCCAAAAAAGACCCCATTACATTTGTTGGCTGCAACAATAGAATCATTATTTCTTATGCCCTGCTCTATCACAAAAATGCATTGTTCTCTATTTGTTCTCTGTCATATAGATGTTGACAAGAAATATGGAAAGAACATGATAAGAGTTGGAGAGAATGAGAAGACAATAGTGAAAGGACTACGGAGAAGTAGATGGGGCAATCGGGGATTACTTCCAAAACCCCCCCTTAATGTCAACTACCATCTTTGATTCTCAAAATGTCTCATTGATGAACACAACTTTCTTTTCCTAGTGCCTTGGTGAAGATGTTGACTAATTGATCTTCAAACTTGCATTGTTCCAAAAGGATTTCTCCATTGTTGATCAGTTCCCTGATGAAGTGATACATTGTGTCAATATGCTTACTCCCTTTATGAAAAAAAAGATTTTTTGGTAATGCAATAGTTGAGTTGTTTTCACATTAGATCTTTGTTGCCCCTTCTTGTCTATACCTCAATTCTTTCAATATTCTTCTCATCCATACTATTTGACAATTTGCCCCTGTAGCTACTACATACTCTGCTTTAGTTGATGAAAGAGTAACAATCGACTATTTCTTTAAAGTCCATGATACTACACTTGATCTAAAATGAAAAACATAGACTGAAGTGCTCTTTCTATCATCTATGCTCCCTTCAGAATCATTGTAAGTGTATCCTATTAGCTTGAATTCATTTGACCTTGAGTAGATAATTTCATAGTTCCTTGTTCCACTATACATTTCAAAAAAAAATTCTAGTTTGCCAGGAAGAAACTTTTGGAGACTCCATGAGACTTGAAACGCGAATAGCTACAAACATTATATCTATCCTTGTGGTTGTTAAGTACATGAGACTATCAACAATCTGTTTTAACAAAGTTGAATCAACTTTAGATCCGTTACAATCCTTGTTTAATTTTAAACTTGTGACAATAGGTGTTGGGTTGATTTACAATCCATCATATTAAACCTTTTCAAAATATCACTTGTATAATTAGATTATGAATGAATATACCTTTCTCATTTTGACTTACTTCAATGCTGAGAAAATACTTTATTAAACCCAAATCACTCATCTCAAAATCCTGCTTCATAGCTAATTTGAACATGTCAACTGATAAATCACTCGTGAATATCAAGTCATCAATATATAAGCATACAATTATAATCTCACCTTGCTCATTCATATTGGTGTATAATGTAGGCTCACTTTTGCATCTATTGAAGCCATTTTAAAAAAGATAAGAATCAATTCTACTATATCATGCCCTTGGGGCTTGCTTAAGTCCATATAGTGCCCTTTTGAGGTTGTAAACTTTGTTTTCGTGGCCCAAAATTTCATACCCAAGTGGTTGCTCCACATAGACCTCTTCTTCTAAGAATCCATTTAAGAAAGTTGATTTCACATTCATTTGATATATTTCCCATTTATTTTGAGCTTCTATGGCTAACATTATTCTCACAGTGTCTAAATAGGCTATTGGTACACATCACTATTTGCATTCAATTTTATTTTCTAAACCCACTTCACTCCTATCACCTCTTTTTATTGTGGAAGACTCACTAACTCCTATGTTTTATTCTTTTCTATAGAATCGATTTCTTCATCGATTGCATGCACCCATTTTTCTTCTTTAATTGCTTCTTCAAAATGAATTGAATCACTTACGTGTGAGTATAAAGAAAAAATAGAAGTCCAGCTTGCATTATTTTCACATTCATTTTGCTCATAAATCTCTCTTAAACTTCTGATTTTTTGCATCTTTAAGCTTACTAATGTGGGGTTTGACATATCACTTGAACTTGTTGAATGTGGACATGATGGTCTAGCACCAAGAATCTCAATTGAAGATGGTGTTTGTTGCACATTTGATGGAGTATTAACTTAAGTGTGTGGGGTTGTCCTTGCACTAGATGAAGGTATCAATTGACCACTTTATTGACCTTGATTGGGTGTGGAAGAAGTCACATTTAGAGGAGTACCTGATGGTATTAAATCTTCATTTCATTCTTGTGGTAAGTTGGTTGTAATATTGATTGTTTTATCCAAACTTCCATCCCATGCTTCATCTTCTATGAATTGCACATCTATGTTGATTATAACCCTTTTGTTGATTGGATTATATAACTTGTAAGCCTTAGATTCATCACTATATCCTACAAGTATGCATTTGTATCATTTGTTGTCTAATTTTCTTCTCAACTCATCCAGGACGTGTGCATATGCCACACACCCAAATACTCTCATATGAGAAACATTATGTTTTATTCCACTTCATACTTCTTCTAAAATCATAGTAAATGACACTTGTAGTAGGAAATATATTTATTATATATGTTGCACATGCTATAGCTTAAGCCCAATACTCATTTGACAAATATTTTTCCTTCAACATGCTTCTTGCCATTTCCATTATTGTTCTATTTTTCCTTTTAGCTACACCATTTTGTTGAAGGGTATACCTTGTAATGAGTTGTTTGTGGATTCCATGGTCTTTATAAAATCTTATGAAGTCATTTGAAATATATTCACCACCTCTATCCATTCCCAATGCTTTGATGTAGTGCCCACTTTTCTTTTTAACAAGAGCCTTGAATTGAGGAAAATAATCAAACACTTCATGCTTGTGTTTTAAAAAGTATACCCATATCTTTCTTGTGAAATCATTGATAAATGTCAAGATGTAGTAGCTTCCACAAATTGAGGGCGTTTGCATTGGTCCACACACACCTAAATGGACAATATCCAATGGTTTGTTTGCCCTTATTGACTTTTCTGCTGGAAATGATTCTCTATGTTGTTTACCCATGATACAACCTTCACATATCCCATCCAGTTTTTCTATTAGTAGCAACCCCTTCACCAATATTTTCTTATGCAATAGGTTTAAGCTTCTAAAGTTTAAATGACCAAATCTTAGATGCCATAACCAATTTTCATCTTTAATTTCAACTTGAAAAATTACTTGGGGAGCTACTGTAGCTTTCTCTTCATCCTCTTGTGAGTTTGTTGGTGTGTGTGCTTGATAGAATTCTAAATTCAAATATAGTTTAATCCTTAGGGGAAATATTCTATTGCTGATCATTTGGACCTTTGCAATAAGTTGATTACTTGGAAACATATCTAAGATTGTGAATTATACATTTTTCAAAAAGACCCTATACCCCTTATGAACAAGTTGTCGAATGCTCATTAGTGTTGGTGTAATTATTTATTCATATAGAATATAATTACACCTTACTTAAATTGACTTAAGTAAATGCATAACATCGTAGTTTGCATATGAGACACTTCAGGATGTGCATACATTGGGTGGGTGATATTGTAGGAGAAATTCCACCTTTTATGGTGTGATATTGTTGTTACTTTATCATATCCACTTATTGTGGGATAATAATTCTACCTTCGATGGGTGATCCACCTTATGTGGAATATTTTACTATTTATCCTACCTACCATTACCTACCCTTCCATCTCATTGAGCTACATGTCATCTTTGTGTTCTCTCTTGTCTCTTAGCCTTGCCTTTATAAGCAGGCTCATCTACATTGTATGTAATTTTTGATGATCCAATTGATCTTATTTTGCTCTTGATTAGAATACAGTTTATTCTTTTCAAATATTTTGTTTCTCTTTTGTGCTATTCAATATGCTCTTGATCTTGGCTATTTTCAACAAATTCTCACATAGTATCAGAGTCATTGGGACTTCATTGAGTAGTCTTTATGGAGACATTTTCAAGCATTTGATTTTTTGGATTTGGGTAGATGCACATTTTGGGAGCATCATATGGCGATTTTGACCTCACCGTTGCTTCTGGGAGATTGTTTCCATGAATTTTGACTACAAATATGCTTATATTCCGAATAAAATTGTCTTTTTAGCAAAAACAAATTAGTTGGAGGGCCAATAGACCCTCTTTCCAACAACAACGTGCAGAATTTGTTTTTCAAAAATATTCTATTTCTGCATATTTTATGAGATTTGGGTAAATTTTGTGTATTGGGCAAATATCCATTTTGGCACCCGATTTATGATCTCCATACCAAATTAGGCATTGTTACCTATTCTCATATCTACAGTGGGCATCGGTCACTAAAAATTGGCCAGTTGTCAGTTCACAGACTGTTGTGTTGGTTTGTTGTGACAACTTTAATTTGGAGATCTGGTGGCTTTTGTTGTTGGATCGTGCTTCTCTCTTTACCTTGCATGGTTGATTGACATTATGTTCATGGATATTTTCATCGGCATTTCTTAGCTGCGATTTATCTAATTTTGCGTGATCTGACAGCTCATGGCACCCACCGTGCTCCTTGTGTGGCCATCACACTCTATATTGGAGGCCTTATTGTTCATTGTTTTTCTTCATTCACTTGTGCATTTTATGGATCTGCGATTTCTTTAACCGCCTATGCCCACAACAATTGTCTCGGCAATCCTTTGTGCGTCTGTTTCTGGTTGAAGGCCGCTCCAATCAGTCGGATACCATTGCTTGATTCAGCCAGTATTTTCATTTATCTTATGGTGATTGGGGCGTATCAATTTGGTTCAGAGGATCATATATTACATGCAGATTTATCCTTTGTAAGGGGGTGTGGGTTGAGGTGGCTCCACGTGGCCCCCATCCCACTATTCTTTTTAAAGTTTTTTTAATAAAAATTTTTAAAAAAGGAAAAGTTTTTTATTACCACAAGGAATATGCTGTAGATAAGATCAAAGAGTATTCTATTATGTAAGGGTTTTTTTTTTTTTTTTTCTGCCCCCCTCTCCATTTGCATTTTCAGCTTGATAGACAATTTTCAAATGACGATGTTTTTGGCTCAAGACCTCATTTTTCAATGCAATTTTTTTTATTTGGGGTAGAATTTTGTGCTCTTAATAGTGGTGCAGGTGGTTTTCTATTTTGATGCACGTATTTTTTAGAAAAAGTATATTTTTACCACTATAGCTGAGTAATCCCCATTTTTTCAACTTTAAAGGCTGTGTTCGGGCTCATATGACCTCCTTTTCAGGTGCTATTTTTTTTTAAAGTGCATAATTTTTCATATATTTTTAGAATTTACCATCATTTTGTAGTGATTTTGAGTGGATATTGTACTTTCAATATTTGGTCATATTTTGACCCATTTGGTACGTGTAATTTCTTGGAGATCATTTATAATTTTTTATTTGAGTCTATAAGATCCTAATTGTGGCAGTTGTAAAAAAAAAATCAGAAGTCCACTTTGCCATTGATTGCAAGTGGTCCATTGTATATGCACTACACATAAAGTGCCAAAATTATCTTTCTTGGGGGGCTTTCTTGATTGAGTGAATTTTTTTGTGGGGGGAGGTCTCTCTTGTGATCTTGTATTTTGATCTTGTGATCCTGTCTTTTGATCTTGTGATCTTTTGTTTCATCTTGATTTCACCTAAGTTTCCTTTGTTAACTGCACATAACTATGCTTCTTGGAAAATTGATGCTTAGAGCAAGTTAATAGAAAAAGGTTTGATACAATATGTTGATGGAACAATAATAGTACCTATGGATCCTAAAGTTGATCCTAATGCTCAAGTAGATTGACTTCTTACAAACTCTATGGCTATTGGTACTTTAATGAAATATGTTTGAAAAGATCTCATCTTTCATATTGAAAAATTTAAAACAATCAAAGAGGCTTGGGACAAATTTACTTAAAGCTATGAGATTTCCACAATCCATCTTATATTCTTGAATTTTTTCTGGATTTGATTGTGTGTATTTTTTCCCATCAACATTTCAAATCACACTTCGTGATTCATCATCAGGATGAAAATAATTCCAAAGACATGAAAGATGTTGAGTTGCGGATTTGAGACAAAATATAAAGAGATGAGGGGTATGGGAGGGCACGAGGATCGGGGAAAAAAGAAAAAGAAAAAAGACCACCTAAATTTAGGAAGACAAAAAACCCTAGGAATAACCACCCAAAGAAAAAAAAGGGAAGCCTAGCAACACAAACACACCTATTAAAAAACAAGAAACAATAAAGGAAATAAAAACTATATATATATATATATATATATATATATAATACAAAAATGCAAATAAACCAAAAGATGATGCAGGAGACGCTCAAAGGAAAAAGATAAAAGAAAGAGGGAGAAGTCACGGCGGGTGGTGGGGATGATACTGGAGGATAGAAAGCAATGGGTGCCACGAGATACTAAGGTTTAACCTATCATCGCGATTAAGATTGGAGGGGTGATGAAAAATAGCAATGGCCTCTTTAAATTTGCTTTTGAAAAAGTTGTTCTCCCTACACAATATCTTAGTATCCTCCAAACAAATGTGATGCTTGGTAGTTGATGAATGCTCAGCTAAGCACTCTAAGCCAAATCCAAACAAATATGATGTTTTAATAGGTGTGTTTGTGTTGCTAGGCTTCCCTTTTTTTCTTTGGGTGGTTATTCCTAGGGTTTTTTGTCTTCCTAACTTTAGGTGGTCTTTTTTGTTTTTCTTTTTTCCCTGATCCTTGTGCCCTCCCATACCCCTCATCTCTTTATATTTTGTCTCAAATCTACAACTCAACATCTTTCATGTCTTTGGAATTCTTTTCATCCTGATGATGAATCACGGAGTGTGATTCGAAACATTGATGGGAAAAAATACACACAATCGAATCCAGAAAAAATTCAAGAATACAAATTTACTTCTTTATATGAAAAAGTTGATAAGGTTAAGGGGTACATGATTGATAGTCAACTCTCTAGCCTTGATCGCAAGAATTTTTATTCCATTGAGGATTATGTAACCAAAGTTAATGATCTTAGAGCACAACTTTTGGATTGTGGTATAATTAAGGATGGTGATCAATTGGTTTTCAATTTGGTGCACAAGCTTCCATCTGAATATGTAACCTTTGTCTCAAGCTTCCATACTCAAAGATTGACAAGCAGTTCATACCAGGCTCCATCGTTTACTACATTGATAGAATTATTGATTCTTGAGTAGGATAAGTTAAGGCAAATGGGAAATCTCAAGTCTTCAAAGTCCATGGCTTTGGTGTCTAATCAAGAGAATCAAATAAAGGGCTCCAACAAGAAGCAGAAGCACTCTAAGCCAAATCCACAACATGAGAAATCACAAACACCCTCTCCACAACAAAGTGATTCTACATCCTCATCCTCATCTAAGGAGAAGTATTTTTGTGCATATTGCAAGAAGTCGAGACATGAAGAACACTATTGTTATAAGAAGGATATTGATGAGTTGAAGAATCTTCTTGAGAAGAACAAAATCATTTTACCTTCTAAAATGTCTACTTCAGCTTCTCCTTCATCCTCCAAAGAAAATTAAATTGATAAGGGAAAGAATCACACTAAAGGACAAGCTTTTTGTGCTACTACAAGTCATGATTTAGGGAAATGGCTTCTAGATTGAGGGGCTTCTCATCATATGACATCTTCGCATTCTATGTTTTCTTCATTTGAGCGTTGCCACATGCCATCAATTTTGATGGACAATCATACTTACATAAATGTGATTGGGAAAGGATCTATTATCATTGGGGATAACTCCTTAATTTATGTGTTGTGTGTACCTCATTTGAAGAATAATCTTCTTTCCATCTATCAGATCACTAATGGGGAAACAAGGAGAACTATGGAGTTCACACCTGATTCAGTTATCATTATAGACTTGGAGAATAGAGCTATCCTTACAATTGGGGTGGTGGATCATGCATCTCAGTTGTACTCTTTTTCACGTTTTGGTCCTTTTGATGATGATTATTCTTCACATGATCACACTACTTGTGATGCTTCAGATTTTGAGGACAATTTTGGTTACTTGAACTTGGAGATTCTCACATGTGACCCCGTTCTTGAGACTAGCATTTCATCTCCTCCTCTTGATATCACATCACCTATTGTACTTGATGATGTGACAATTTTGCCTTCTTGTGATTCAGTGCAACAGGATATATCTTACCTTTCGGCTTCAGTTCATTGGGATGCCTACTTGAGAGACATTGTAGGATTGTTTGTGGAGTCCTACATTGTAGATTTGGGAAACATCATTGATGACATACATATTCTCTTTGATGAAGATGATCCTTCTTCGATTGGTGCGAGGGAACACTTTGACCCTCTTGTTCATTCTCTACATGATCATTCTTTCGAGGTTGACATGATTGTGGATTTTTACGTAGAACACTTGGAGGAGATCTCTTTATCCTTAGGGGAGACATGGTGAGTCTTTTGATATTGTTCTACATTCATCTCTACTAGATCTTAGAGTGCCTTTTTTAGTAGTGTGGATCAGTATACCACCTTTGGAGAGGGTAACTTTCAGCATCAACATGGGGACACTTGAGCAGTTTTTCAGAGACTTCACAGATCTTGAGTTTTTTCCCTACATCCTCCCTTCATGATTTGGGAGACTTCAAGGATACACATTTGGTTTTGTTTCTTCCCAAGGGGAGGAATGTTTTTCAATTTTTGTGGAGCAGTTTCTTCATGTAGCTTCGTGCTTCTACCATTGGTGTAGATTTTACATTAAGGGGGGGTTACTTGGTCTCTCTTCTTCTCTCATATGGGGGGGACTTTTTCCTCACATGGGGTTTTGTCCTTCACATAAAATTTGAGAGTTCTTTGTATATATATTCATCTCTCTTTTGGGGGGATTTTATTCCCATGTGGTTTTCTCCCTTTCACCATTTGTGAGATGTTTCTTTGCATTGGTTTGTGTGCATTCACATTTGTACATGGGTACCTAACATGGCCTTGTAGCTAGGACCCATCTTGCATTGTTAGCTTAAGTGCATTCCCCTAAGTTTCACATAAGGGGGGGTGTTGGTGTAACTATTTATTCATATAGGATATAATTACACCTTACTTAAGTTGACTTAGGTAAATACATAACATCGTAGTTTTCATATGAGACATTGAGGGATGTGCATACATTGGGTGGGTGATACTGTAGGAGAAATTCTACCTTTTATGATATGATATTGTTGTTACTTTATCATATCCACTTATTGTGGGATGATAATTTCACCTTTGGTGGGTGATCCACCTCATGTGGAATATTTTACTATTTCTCCTACCTACCCTTGCATCTCATTGAGCCACATGTCATCTTTGTATGCTCTCTTGTCTCTTAGCATTTCCTTTATAAGAAGGCTCATCTACATTGTATGTAAATTCTAATGATCCATTTGATCTCATTTTTCTCTTGATTACAATATAGTTTATTCTTTTCAAATATTTTTTTTCTCTTTTGTGTTATTCAATGTGCTCTTGACCTTGGCTATTTTAAACAAATTCTCACAATTAGATTATGTTTTAAACCTAGAACAAAATACACATCCGAAATATACTTTTTCTCGCCCTTTTTGTTATAATATTGACACTTCCTTTACCCGTAAGTGAAACTTTGATGTCATTTCCCAATGTGACATCTGATTTCACACTCTCCTCCGAACTTGAAAAGATTTCTAAGTTCCCAGTCATATGATTGCTTCAACCTGAGTCTAAAAACCATATATCTTTTTAACTTTCTTTTGCAACATTGCAAGCTATAAACATGCTGCCCTGATTTTGATTTTCTTTGGTCAAGTTTGCACTTTGTTGCCTACAATCATATTGGTTCTTTCTACATTCTGTTAAGTAATGTCAAAATTTCTTGTAATAATGACATCGAACAGATCATTTGTCATACCTTTGGTTTTGTGGCTAATTTTGGCTTGGATTATGAGTTGGATTTTAGCTTGTACCTCTTCCACTTGAGTTTCATGGGCTACTTCTTCCACCTCTATATGAATTTCTTTTTCTACCTCTGAAATTTGATCTTCCCCCACCTCTATAGACCATGGTTGATTGAGACTTGTGTCTTGAATGCATGCTCCAAATTTGAATTTGTTGACATGCTTAGCCTATTCCCATAAGAAATGATTGATGCATGAAGCTCATCTATTGAAAACTATGAGAGATTATTTCTCTCTTCTATATCTACCATAATAGATTCAAATCTTGTAGACAAACTTCTAAAAAAAATTTCAACTACTCTCCTCTCTTCAAGTAGCTCACCATGAGATCTGATTTGATTTACCAGTCCAATGATTTGAGTGAAGAATAATTCTATTGTATTTGATTCTTTCATATATATTTTCTCAAAATATCTTCTTAGCACTTGCAACTTAGCTATTTTCACCTTTTTCCATCAAATTATAGGTTGTTTGAAGGATGTCCCATTCTTGTTTTGACTTTATAGTTGCTTGAATCCTTGGAAAAATACTCTCATGCACTTCTTGAAAGATAAAAAAGAGAGCTTTTAAATCCTTCTTCCTATTATCCTTCAATACATATTTCTCTGCTTGAGTTAATGCATTATATGTTGGTTCTAGGTAGCCATTCTCAGCCATTATATGTTGGTTCTAGGTAGCCATTATATGTTGGTTCTAGGTACCCATGAATCTTGAGAACAAAATAATGCCTTCATTTTTATTGCCCAATAATCATAGTTCTTGCCATTAAACTAAGGAATTTATGGATTTGTGAGACTTTTTCTTCGAGATGTCATTGCTGAGTACAAATACCTTGTTGGGTAATCTTTATTTCCTTGAATAACTTAAACCTTCCCGACCTTTCACTCTGATACCACTGATGACAAGAGACAAAGAAAACAAATAACAAAATAGAGAGCAGATTATAGACGAAAAACAAAAAACAAAATATGTTTGTATATATATATTTTACACTCATAAAAACATTAGTATGATTCAAAGACATAGGGCTATTGCCCATTCTTTGATCCCAGAATATACCCAAAGTAGACCCCATTACATTTGTTGGCTGCAGCAAAATAATCATTGTTTCTTATGCCCTATTCTCTCACAAAAATGATTTGTTCTTTGTTTGTTGTCGGCCTACGACAAAACATTAACTTCATGTTTTTTTGTCATCCTTAGCACACTGCTTTTTCAACCAGAGACCCACTTTTACACACTTCTATTTATTTATTTATTTTAATTCAAAATTGCCTTTCTTTCCTTTCGTATACATGTAGCAAAATAAAGAACAACAAAAATAAGTAAACATTAGAATTCATTTAATTATGACTTACACAGTGAATCTACAAAGAAGATTTCAATTTAATGTTTGTAATTCAAATCCGTCCTACAAATGTTGACAAGGAAGATGGAAAGAACATGGTAAGAGTTGGAGAGAATGAGAAGACATCAGTGAAAGAAGGACTATAGAGAATTAGATGGGGCAATTGGTAATTAATTATCATAAGAGTAATTGATCGATACTATTTGCTAAAGCATTCATCTATTGACTTACCTGCTAAGAGTATGTATGACTAAGATGGCCAAAGATGCAATAAGCTCCTCATTCATTGTATTCATTTTCAATTTGCAACACATATCTCCATACTATTTTTAAAACTGACTTGTTCCTTGAAGAAGGACTAAAGAATAGCTACTATATTAAAAATGTACCACCATTCTATAATTACATCATGTCCTAGAAATTAGGGTGTGTATTTGTATAAGGAAATGAGGGAAGATGCAGGTTGCGTAAAAGAAGGGGAAAGGAGCCCAAAAGGCCATGTGACTGAAGAAGAAGAGGCTACATAGGCACAATAAATAGTGCAAGGAAATTTAAATCAACATAGTTTGAAGTTTTGAATTGCAAATAAACAATAGTAATGTAAAGGGGCCAAACAAAAGATATTAGGGGCACAAGGAAGATAGGAATCCATGTAGGCTTAAAAGACATTATGAGATTAAAAACAAAGATAGAGACATCCACAATGGAAATAGAGATGTAAGGGAAAGTGAACGAAATAAAAAATGATCAGTGCATGAATTTGAAGATTGATAGCATACAAGAATACATGATGGAGGTGCAAGAGGTAGAGAAATAAAAAAGGAATTAAGAGTGAAGTTTAGGGTTTAGGGTATATAATTAATTTGGCACATTGGTCTGATTATTTTAATGAAAGTAAAGAAATGTAAAATTACTTAATCAAAAATAAAAGAGAACTCACAGAACAAGGGCATAGTACATAGAGTATTATTGTTAGAGCACAAGGCATGGGAGAGTAACCAAGATTGTAGTGGGTGTATAAAGGTGAAAGGAAGAGAGAGAATGAAAAGAAATTCAAATCTGAAGTGTAGATTTAGCTTAGTGATGGACTAGTGATTTAAAAGAGAGAATTTTTAGTTGTCCAAATGAACCAAAGAAGAAATGAGAATGTGGTTGTTTTAGACAAAAGAAGAGTGAAGAGTAGAGTGTGAGGGCTCTAAAGAAAATAGAGTAAGAAAGCAATCATAGATATAGATTTCAATTTAATTTTAATACGCAAATGGCCAACATTTGTTATGTTATAATGAGAGTGTTAGTTGTTTGGTCAATTAAAATAGGCATGTGTTGAATTGGCTGGAGAATCAAGCTTATCCCCAATCCTGTTTGCACCAAAATCTTAGAGAGATAATTTTATTATACTAAGAAAAAAATAATATGACGGTTTATATTATATTGTTCATGTATAATGAAAAAATTACACATTTTATAAATTTAATGAATTTATTTTATTTTATAATGATATATGAATATTGTAGATTTATTGAACCTTATCCAATTTTCTCAACATTCATTTCTAACTAACTAGTAGTTCCAATTCTCTTTTATTTATTTTTTTTAACTTAGGCTTCATATATTATTTATGAGATTAATTCATATCAACTCCATGTTTGTATGAACCTAAAACAAGATGGTATGTTATAATTTTAATACATATCAAGAAGTATAAATGTATTTCTATGTCATAATATAAATGGATCACAATTCCATTTAAATTGAATGAATACTTATCTGGTCTTTTTGAAAAAAATCATTATATAGATTTCTTAGGAGTGTGAAGAAGCCAAAAATGTTCTTAGTATAATAAACTTCTATATGAATATGCCCATTCTTACATGGGTTCAAGAATCAAGACAAGTGATTTTAAAGTTGAAATTTTAGACATTCAAACTTATAATGATATTTTAGATTTGTTTAAAGAAGGTTAGATATGAAAGCATATTTGTAAATTTTTAAGACATTTCTATAATGGAAAAATTAAGTGGAACAATTTCTTTTTATTATTAATTTTTAAATAATTATCTTGTAAATTTTAATTTTGTAATTCCAAATTTTAAAGATATTATGAGATAACTCAATTACCCATATTCTTAGTATAATAAACTTCTATATGAATATGCCCATTCTTACATGGGTTCAAGAATCAAGACAAGTGATTTTAAAGTTGAAATTTTAGACATTAAAACTTATAATGCTATTTTAGATTTGTTTAAAGAAGGTTAGATATGAAAGTATATTTGTAAATTTTTAAGACATTTCTATAATGGAAAAATTGAGTGAAACAATTTCTTTTTATTATTAATTTTTAAATAATTATCTTGTAAATTTTAATTTTGTAATTCAAAATTTTAAAGATATTATGAGATAACTCAATTACCCAACCATAACATGTCTGGGTATTTTTTTATTTGTGAATTTTGGGTATGAAGAGGGTGAACTGAGGTGAGAATATCTTAATGAATGACTAAGTGGGCTTAAAAAAAGTATTTAGTATATTATAATTAAGTGAGAAAATAATATTAATATTTAAAAAAGTAATTATCTTTATTTATCATTAAATTATAAGAATTTACTTCACTATTATTGATCACAACTCTTATTTTTTATTTGCTAATATTAATTACAATAATTTATCTTAAAAATTGCTATAAAAAAATCAAATAAAACATGTGAAAATAATGGTTTTGTAAATCTAAAATATAAAGCCTTCATCACTACATCTATCTAATGTTATTGATACGCTTTTATCAAGCTATTATTTAATTAAATTTTAAGTAAATATTTAATATTTATTTTCTCAAAATTATTACTAATAATATGAAATGTTAATCATTATTTTTGAATAATTGATTTTTTTAAAGATATGAATGAATTATTTTTTTTTCTTTTCTAAAATTTAAGGTTAATTTATAATTTCTATTTATCTAATATGTTTTAGTATAATTATTATAATGTAAAAAAATTATTAAAATAATTCCAAAATATATTTTGACAAGAACTTCTTTCCTTAATTTTTTTCCCTTCAAATGAGCTGTTATTTTTCTATTATTATTGTTTTTTTACCTTCTATTCAAGTTTTAGACCTAATTTCTTAACTTCTACTAATCAATTTAATATTTAAATAAAACCAACCTAATGATACAATAAAGATTGTTAACAACAAAATCATGTGAGTGGAATGCTCACAAGAACAATTGCCATACATAATTATAACTATTGATTGGAATAGTCACGAGAACAACTACCTCATATCATGATGATAAAGAAGTTTTTGAATTATCCATTGTCAATGATAAGAACGATTATTCTATTGCCATTTTGAATATCAAGAAATGAGAATCCACAGATGTGAGAAGTTATGTGAACACAGCTCTTGATGTGCACATTCAACACTAAACTTCAGCCAATGGTTGCACGGAGAGAGGATCTCTACTGCTTGAATTCCCATCTATACGACACCGCCTCTCTATTTACACAATAGATGCATGTGAAAACTTATGGACACAGATGTGAGAAGTTATGTGAACATTCGAGATTCAATTTCAGGACCTCTCTAAATTAACTTCCTACAGTTTTTCGCAGCAGATGCATGTGAAAAGTTATGGACCACTCAGTTGTGAATTTTATGTCTGTTTTACAAGTGGCCAATCCAGTCTCTGTCATTCTTGTTTCACGGGGAGTATTTTAACTTTACTTATCCTTATGTCAATGCTCTTATCACATGTGATATTGTTCTGGTTTCATTGAACAAGCCGTAATCTCCAAATACAATGTTGAGGAGACCTGTGACATATACAACAGGGAGAGCCGAAATATTTGGGTTCCCTAGTTTTCCTTCAAAATGTACGAAACTCACGGGATTTTGCTGGAAAGTACATAAAATTATAATAATTTATATTGGTTTTCATATTGGATTATCATTCTTTTTTTTGTTTTGTTCTTTCTTTTTGATGATGGATCATAGAGTTTGGTTTAAAATGTGGAGAAAATAAACTCATAGAATTGATATGAGAAATTAAAGACTGTGGAAAACATATGACTATAATATTGGAGAGAAGTTAAAAGGCTTCTACTCTAATTTATCTTGGATGATTGATCAATTAATTTAACAATAAGTAAATTTTGAATTGATAAAGAAAGATAAGTGTATATAGTTTTAAGAATTGGGATGAGTTTTTGTTTGGAATATATTATTGATTGATTTCAATGGTCAATAATTAATTTTATATCAAGAAAGTATCAATAAATTATGAAAATAATTATTTCAAAAATAGTTGCACTAAAGTGTATGGTTGAAACTTGTTGTACTATGATTGGGAAGTTAACTATCTTCTTACTTTATGGCTTAGTCTATCATTTTTATCGATTCAATAATTTGTAAGAGATCATATCTATCCCAAGTAGAATAAAGATGCTTGGATATATTGTAATCATTGTAGATGATTATGTTAAGGTCTATGTACTTTGATAAAGCTTTTAAATTCCCTAGAAAATCATATCACATAATGTAATTATCAAAATAAGTTGACCTTAATGCAAAACCATAGCATATGACTTTTTTTAATTATAAATTGATCACTATTCTTCAATAAATATGGAAGATTAACTAGATGTTGGAGGCCAATTGTATTGTGATGTCATCCACCACAATATAGGTGCTCAAAACGTACACAAATAGGGGCTAGAAAATGTTGCAAAAGTCTGAAACTCCTATTATAGTGCTAAATATTTAGCTATTAAGACTTGGGAATAAGATATAGGAACCAATATTATACTATAATAATAGGAAACATGTTGCATCCACAAAATTCATCATAACATAAATAAAAACTAAGATACAGATAATACTCAAAAGCTACAAAAATAGAAAAAATCAATACTATATGAATAAAAACCTATGTTTTAGGGCACCAATACTAAATGAATAAAATCCTATGTTGTAGGGGTCTAACCAATCAATATCAACTAACAAAATGCCTAAATGTTCATATGTGCAAAATATAACCCCTTTTGAGAAACAACACAAAAACTTCCTTTGAAGAGGTTTAAGCTTGATATTCCTCTTCATGCTTTCCAGGAAGATTAATTGCATCTTTTTGATGATGGTTTATGTTTGAAGTTAGCTAAGGAGGATAATCTTCATCACTATGATCGTGGGGAGGATAGGCGCTTTCATGATGTTGCTAGGATGGATGGACAAAGACATTCTAAGGCTCTTATCCTTTCTGAATGGAAACATTTCGTTGTTGGTTTCCAATTTCTGGAGAAGATGTCTTCTGTGCAAGGCTTAGAGAAGGAGGAGGTGGATGAAAATTCACCAAAATGATAATCTTTATGTATTATCTCTGGTTTTCAGTCTCTATCTCTTGGTGGTGTTTTTCTCTAGGTTCTACTATTTTGTCTCCAAATCGGCTGGACTTTTTATCCCTTGGGTTATCTTAGGATGTTATGTTTATTTTGTTTTTTGTCCTAAGGGGAAAGTTTTTTTGTATTTCCTTGGCTTTTGAACCGATACTCACTCGTTATCTTTATGTATGTTTTAATTATATTAATAAATTTTTAGGCTTTATGCCTTTTATCCATATATATATATATATATATATATATATATATATATATATATATATATATATATATATATATATATATGTACGTATGTATGTATGTATGTATGTATGTATGTATGTATGTATGTATGTGTATATATATATATCTACATATATATATATATATGTATATATATATATATATATGTATATATATATATATATATATGTATATGTATGTATATATATGTATGTATGTATATGTATATGTATATGTATATATATGTGTGTGTGTGTGTGTATGTACATATGTATACATATGTATATATATATACATCTATATATATATGTATGTATATATATGTATATATATATACATACATATGTATACATATGTATATCTATATACATATGTATACATATGTATATCTATATACATATGTATACATATGTATATCTATATACATATGTATATATATATATATGTATATATATATATATACATATGTATACATATATATGTATATACATATGTATACATATATATGTATATACATATGTACAGATATATATGTATATACATATGTATAGATATATATGTATATACATATGTATAGATATATATATATATATAAATATATATATATACCATTTTAAAATCATAAACATAAGATTTGTACATTAATTTATATATTCTTACAAAATACTAGATGAAAGCTAGAATTCCTCTAGTCCTCTATGCCATTTTCTTATCCTTTTTCCTAAATTTTTCTACTTTTGCTCCTCCTCTTCTTTTCTCATCCCTTCTTGTTTTTTTTTCTAATCTTATTTTCTTTTCCACCAAAAATCCTTCCCAAATCTAGAAACTTAAGCAAAATCATATCTAAATTGTTGTAGCATTCAAGAAACCCATAATAAATGCTTGCTATGCATTTATAGGTAACCAAATCTCACTCAGGCCCTTTTCATTTTAATTTTCCATATTTTTATTCATTTATGAGCCCATGGGTAGGTATTTCTACCTCAAATAACCAAAATAAGTAATTAAGGTTTAAATTTCATGAAACATATTGTACGATATATCGCCCATTTATTGAAAACTATTATTCTATTCTTCTATTTTACCAAATATTTACTATATATCCTTTTAAATTTTAATTATACCTAGCCCAATGACTAATGTGTTGGGTGCCCCAATCTTAGCGTATTTGTAAAAATAGAAAGAAGCTTAAGTTGCAATCAGGAGGTCCTATTGGTCTATCTTGGAAATTTAGCTAAAAATAGTTAGATGTGTATTGGGAACCCTAGTTCAATTTTCTTCTATTCAAAATCTAGATATGTATGTCATTCTCTACTCTACACTCATGTAACACTATTTGATGTTGTATCTAAACCTACAAACAAAAAATTAGCAAATAATAGTTGTGTTGTATAGGATTTTTGCTAAGTAAAACCCTATGATGATATTCCCATATCCACAACAATTGTGATTGATGAAAAAAAGAGCTCATCCTCAAAAGGACAAAGACTCAAATAATAATAAAATTGCTTGAAATAAAAAATATTACCTCAAATATGAAACCTTTTGTATGAAGTCTCACATTTAACTTGATTTTTCTTGTAAGATGTTAATGTGTGACTTCGACATGAAGACACACATTGTGGGTGATCTTGATTTTTGAAAAAAAACATGTATTCTTAAAAGTTTCTTGATCTTTGATTGTCTATTTGTGCTTAATTTACTCAAATATTCTTTATTGAATGCTCATACAATAATACTTGATCTCAAGTAGAGTATAAAATTAGAGAGAGAGTTCTATTTATATGAAACATACACCTGTTTAGATTTAATTTTTAGGGCAGGCTAAAATCAGAGGGTAGTTTCCTACTATTCATAAAGTTGGCATTCATATTTTATATTTTGAGGCCAAGATGCCTAGATTGGAATGTTGATCTCCCTAGAATTTTGAGTAGGAAAAAAGGTCATGAATAGGGGAATGTGCCAGGTTAATGACAATTGTCCTAAAACTAAGTACAATTAGACATAAATTATGTATGCATTTTGCACAATCACCAAAGAGAATCCAAACTAAGTGTGAAATTAAAAAGAGATACAATTTAATACACTACATTTATCCCACACTTTAGAGGGAGTATAAACATACATTCCTACTCTCCATAAAGTATGGAGAAGTGAAAGAATCTTTCATCAAGATTGTAGCTTCATAAATTGTATTCTTTTATGATTTCACACTTTATTTAAGACTCTACTTTAGTGTTCTTTCTCATAGATCATTTTAAGTCTATTTGGGCCCTATCCTACACTATAATTTAACTATTCAACTTGCAACTTAATTGTCATCATATGGTAATTTTGAGACTAGTCATATGGTAATTTTGAGACTAGGTCTTATGTCCTACTTTTCATCCCTAGTGGATTAGGATTCTTGAGAATAAATTGGCACCTATACTTTTAAATTTTAGCCTTATTTTCATTGTTTGATTAGTTTCATTACAAAACACTCATGCAAATTGATGTGCCATCTATATATTTTACTATCAAATTGTTTCCTTTATGAATAATCTAATCATTGTTATAGTTGTCCCATTAGGTTCACTCTTGTAAATTTGTATATGTTTGATCTTAATCTTCATCTTGAATTTGCGTAGGAGGTTCACCGTTTCTACATTATTAGAAATCATTTCTCAATAGTTATTTGCATCTTCTTCATGCTTTAGTGGTCTTCTTCAAGTTCATCTTTAAGAATATTTTTTGGATGTTTCTTAATCCTTCATATTATTTATATTTTTTTGTTCTAATCAAGGATTTTTCCTTTGTACCTATGATGGATTTTTTAATTCAAAAAATTATCTCAATTCCAGCTTTACATCACATTTTCATATCTTCTTTTCTCTCTTTATGATATTTTTTTTTCATTTATAAATGGATACCTCATTAGGCCTAGTTGTTGAGATCCATTTTTAATTTTTATGCTTTTTAATTAGAAATTTTAGTTTTTCCCTAAGTTAGACTTAAGTGGTGTGTTACATTAAACAAGTAACTAATAATAAATTTATAGGTCATTTTTATACTAGCATATTTAAGTTTCCTTAGGGCATCTAGTTTGTTGTCTTAGTTCATAAGATTAGGACACATGTCATGATCTAAGTTTATCCGCACCTTGAGTTTCATGTAGGGTTTCATGATGGGTTTCAACAATAATTCATTATATTCATTATCCTTATTTATTTTGCATCTATAGAGAACTTAGGATTTCATATCAATTTTAATATTTTTTCTCTTTTATGATAGGTGTTTGATTATAGGTAATTGTTGTGAGTTGTAGGGTTGGCAAATTAGTTCTAACAAGAAGTTTCATACAATAGAATCAACCCAAATAAAATCTTCAATACATAGGTTCAATTTCATGTATAAGATAATCTATATAATTGTAAAAGCAAAAGAGAGTGTAGACGTATAAAAATGACCATATTCCTAAATGAATATTTTATGTTCATTTTTCTATTTGATTAAATCCAATTTAATTAAATTATCCACATTCTTCTATTTTATTAAATAAATTATTCAATTTATTTAAATTAAATTCACTATACCCATTTAATGAATAAATCATTTTATTCAATTAAAACCCCCTATCCACTTTTAATTAAATTCAAATTTAATTAAATAGTTATCCTAAATTGAATAAATCTAATTTATTTAATTTCTCCAAATTGCAACCAAATTGAATTAAATAATTTCAATTAAATCCTATTATCCCTCCATCCACTTGCAAAATCCCAAACCCCTTTCTAATCCCTTCTAGAATCTTCTAATCACTTCTAATTAACCTAACCCCTATTCTAAACTTTGTCACATCCCTAAGCAAAGGGAAGTCACTTCTCAAACCCACAAAGTCTTTGATAACCATTAAAGGCTTCAAGTCTTCAACCACTAAAATGCTCAAAGCCTTTGATAACCATTGAAGGCTTTCAACCTTCAACCACTTAATCCCCAAAGTCTCCAATAACCATTAATGGTTACCTCAAACCCTCCCACATGGTCAAATATCGAATCTGGGGCATCACATCAAATCAAAGTCGGGGCACGACTGGCAAATCAAAAAGAATGACACAAAAATTGCATTTGATCATAAATCATGATAAGACATCATTTTCTTTGAAATAACATGTGCACACACGTCACTTCAAAGAGGGGCAAAATGTAGACGTATAAAAATGACCATATTCCTAAATGAATATTTTATGTTCATTTTTCTATTTGATTAAATCCAATTTAATTAAATTATCCACATTCTTCTATTTTATTAAATAAATTATTCAATTTATTTAAATTAAATTCACTATACCCATTTAATGAATAAATCATTTTATTCAATTAAATCCCCCTATCCACTTTTAATTAAATTCAAATTTAATTAAATAGTTATCCTAAATTGAATAAATCTAATTTATTTAATTTCTCCAAATTGCAACCAAATTGAATTAAATAATTTCAATTAAATCCTATTATCCTTCCATCCACTTGCAAAATCCCAAACCCCTTTCTAATCCCTTCTAGAATCTTCTAATCACTTCTAATTAACCTAACCCCTATTCTAAACTTTGTCACATCCCTAAGCAAAGGGAAGTCACTTCTCAAACCCACAAAGTCTTTGATAACCATTAAAGGCTTCAAGTCTTCAACCACTAAAATGCTCAAAGTCTTTGATAACCATTGAACGCTTTCAACCTTCAACCACTTAATCCCCAAAGTCTCCAATAACCATTAATGGTTAACTCAAACCCTCCCACATGGTTAAAACATTTGTTTTGACTCAACCTCTACCCAACCCAAAGGTCTCATCAGGCCATTAATGCTTTGACCATGATTATCTCTTAATCATTTGCACAAAGGTTTATCCTTGGATTAATTCTTAATCCAATGGGTAATCCTAACTTAGACTTGACCCTTAGCCTTTAGATAACCATGAGGTCTTCTCAGGCCTTTAATGCCTCCAACCTCTTCTCTCAACCCAATCCTATGTTGACACTTGTCACCATTTTATTGGTGCCAATTGTGCACATGGATCCCCAACTTTCAAACTTGGCCCTTGATTAAACCTTTCAATCTTGACCATCCATTGCCCTGTTTTTGCTATAAATAGAGCTCTCATTCCTCCATTTTCAACAAACATCCTTCAAATTTGTAGCATCACACTTATGCTCAAATACATTCAAGCTTTCTCATTTCATATATGCTCATCATTTAGCCTCTCTTTAAATTAGGAAATAGACTAAATATGCATGTTTAGAATAATTTCTTTATCATTTTAGCTCAATCATAGATTAAATATATCATGCTAGGATAGTATTCATACTAACCTTGTCATCTTATCATCTAGTTTGTTGCATTTCTAGAATCATATATAGCCTACAACACATCTCATACTAAAATCAATCAAAGCATCCCTCGTTCTTGCATTTGCCATCCCTGAACCATTTTGCTCAGTGATCTGAGAGCAAAACATTGGTTTGAGGGACATTGCGAGATAGAGAACCATGGGACCCTCCTTGGGAAGCTGAGTAATACGTTATTACTCCATAGCTTGCACCAAGAAGTCCTCTGTGTGTGTGTGGACTAGTATTCTAACATATTTTCACATATTGAATTTTATTCAACCACTTTTCCCGCATACAGAGAGAATTTTAAAATGGAATTTAAAGGTCAATAATAGTTGTCAAATAATAGGTTAGAAAAATAGGACCCTCCAAAAGGATTAATCAATCCCAAAACAACTAACTATATCAAAGATTGGTAATGTATAGTCAACATAAGACAACCAAAATCTAACTGATTTTAAAATATATATATTACTTTAATGAAACCTAAAAGAAAACTATATTTCTTCCAACATGTGCTCATGTAAATAAATGTGATTGAAATTCTAACTTTTTTTTTTTCACATACTTGTACTAGTAACTCACATTTATTTAAAAATAATTAATGTATTACATAACATGAATATATATATATACACGCTGCCCTTCTAATTCTACCGTACTATTAACATTTTTAAAATACTTATTATTAAATCTTAAATAATGCTCAAGGAAAGACTTTTGATTCACCCAACTTCCATTTTGTATTGTCCAAGGTTGAAGGTCAAAGTTCTGTATTAACGTGGCGAAGTAGGACGAAACTTCACGTGAGTGAACACTTCTTTCTTGCAAGACATGCCAGCTTAAAAAATGTAAATTAATCTGATGAAAACTTGAAGATGCCATGAAAGTCACGAGATGCCTGACTTTCTTGCGTTAGAGGCGTAGAAATGGACGGAAAAGCTCATCTCCATTCTCACCAGTAATCGATTTTCCCTTCAGATAAGATGATGTTCGCCAGGATTAAGGAAGCGTAACTGATTTGAGATGCTTCATATTCAAACCACAGCCATCTACCCCACATTCTCATATTGATTTTGGGCCGTGATTACTGCAATTCACAAGATGAACACACTAGTCAAGCTATGGCCCATTCTAACACCTCAATCTATAATAACCAGCTGAATAGCATTCAAATTCGATGGTAGTACCTTCCTTAAAATTACTTTTTGCAACCACATTTATTTATTCTATGGAGGAAAAATCTCTCTATCAATGTATCCGGCCTTAGCATCGTCTGGATTGATCTTCATATCCTTTTGAATCTAACTTTGCAGATGTAAACTCACCTACATTGTATACAATAGCTGGTGCTATTGCTGAATTTGAAAGGTAGAAGACATTGGAAAAGAAAAAAGGAAGTTTGTGATGAGCACAAATTACGCCCTTTTTATCTCATGCTTTTCACTCCTTGTGATGAAAGATGACTAAAGTAAAAAGGCATCATAGCATACTGTAGTTCGATTGATGAAAGAAGTAGGAAGCATGAATGAAACAAGTGAAGAGAATAGTGCATCAAATTCCGAAAGCCAGCGATCGTCAAATCATGCACGCCCGTGATCGGAGGGGAGGCCCAGCATCTCTCCAATAGCTTAAATATACCCCCCACTTCACCCAACCTTTCTTCACTCAAAAACTTTCTCCTGCGTTCTAAATCCAAAGACAAGATGTCTCTAACTAGAAAAGCTTATGTTATTTTTGTTACTGTAATTGTATTGGGTGCAAGAGAAAATTGCTCGGCCACAAGGGCAGTCACGACAAAAGCCCTGCTTAGCACTTCACTGGCTGATGAATATTACGCCTATTCAAACGTGGTTGACATTAGATCATTCGGTGCAAAAGGCAACGGAGTGACCGACGATACCAACGTTATCTTCTACTCTACTCTAGTGCTTTTAGAATATTACTTAGTTTTCTAAGTTCAATTATGCAAATTTTTATTTGCATCAATGTTTCAAATCATATTCTATTTGAATCAACAGTGTCAATAAATGAATCTATCGTCAAAATCAGACTTCTTAAAAATGATTACTTTTATATACTTAACAGAATTGCCCAGGCTTATTTATTGAGTTATAATAAATGTGTGCTTGAGTCAGGCATTTAAGGCAGCGTGGCAAGCAGTCTGCTCCAAAGCGTCCTCAACATTACATGTCCCAGCTACTCACAGCTTTCTAGTTGGGCCGATCAACTTCTCAGGACCCTGCAAATCAAAGATTATCTTTGAGGTATGATTTTAGTTTTTTTCTAAATGAAATATGCGAGTACACATGTTAGATTTCAAAGGTAGGCAGAGCTAATGCATATTTTCTTCCATTTAAATTTCATCAGCTCTATGGAACTATAATTGCGCACTTGAATCCCAAGTCCGGGGCTTCCAATTTGTGGGTATGGATCGGTTTCTCCAAACTAAACGGAATCACTGTAGTGGGGAATGGGGTTATAGACGGACAAGGAGCACCTTGGTGGAAGTTGTCCCAATACGATAATATGGTACATATATTTTAGGTTATTTTTTTATAAACAACGGAGTGGTTTTCATTGCAACTTTTTAAATAAGAATACAAATTTGTATGTCTTAGGAGAGCGACGATTATGGTGACAGCTTACTGAGTGTGAAGCCCACGGTGAGTCATCACAAGCATATATGTTTTATAGTTTTCTGGTTTGCTAATTGCCATAAACAAAACAAACCCCAGATCGTCTTTGTAGATTTGCATTAATGTTTGTGGATATTGAATTTGTGTTTTCTCCGAAGGCATTGAGATTCTTCGGGAGCTTTTACGTGACCGTCCAGGGCATCACAATAAAAAACAGTCCACAATTTCACCTCAAATTTGATACTTGCACTTCTGTGAAAGTGGCTGGCGTGACAATCTCCTCTCCTGCAAACAGTCCAAATACAGACGGAATTCATGTTCAAGAAACCAGTGATGTTGAAATCCACCATTCTTCAATTTCATGTGGTATACTAACAGCGATTCTTCTGAAATCCACCCTTTTTTATTAGATAGTATTTAAGATGTTAAAAATTTTGAATATTGTTGTATGGACGAACAGGAGACGACTGCGTGTCGATACAAACAGGTTCCTCTGGCATCCGCGTTCATAACATCAACTGTGGCCCTGGTCATGGTATCAGGTATTCTTATTACTTTCACCATATTCCTTTTTAAGGCATCTCTATCTTTAGCCAGATTATAAGATGTTGAGTATGGATATACATATACCTAAAGTGATAAATTAAGGAAATTCATTGACCAAGATGACTAAGGATCCACAAATCCAGAAAACAAATTGGATGACGTAACACCATTAGTATAGTAAACTTTTAATACTTGATTATTATTCAACTTTTAACAATAGAATTTGTTTAACTGATATCAGTATTGGAGGACTAGGAAAAGACCAATCCAAGGCTTGCGTTTCCAACGTGAGCGTCTACGACAGCAACATTCAAGATGCTTCCAATGGCGTCCGCATCAAAACATGGCCGGTCAGTTAACTTCATCCAGCCATAAAGCTAAAGTTATCGTTTTCGACTTGGTTAAAGCTTCGTCTTACTTGTCTTCATGTAAACAGGGGGGATTTGGATCAGTAAAGGGTGTGACGTTCTCCAATATACAAGTTTCTAACGTGGGGACTCCAATCGATATCAATCAATTCTACTGTGATAAAACTACTTGTCGAAATCAATCATCGGCAGTCTATGTAACGGACGTGACATACCAGAAGATCATTGGGACATACGTGGACAGGCCAATCTATTTAGCCTGTAGTAATGATATCCCATGCACTGATTTGAAGATGATCGACATCAACTTAAAACCTGCTGTTGCATACCAGAAGGATCCCTTCTGTTTGAATAGCTATGGACAATCCACTGTTGATTGCCTTCGACCAGGAAGGCCCCAAAATGATCCTTCCCGCGCTCAATCACACGGAGATGCATGTTAAAGCACTTAAACATCAGTTTAAATACGAACTATCTACTAGTGTGGCTCGATACTTTCCAGTGATTGTACTCATGTACTTCCTCTATTACTATAGTATTAAATATTATCCTCTTTTTCGAAAGAATGTTATCATGTTATTAGTTCCTATCAAAGGCAGGATATTATGGTTTTAGCTATTCTGGTTTCAAAAACATTCTATTGTACATTGATAACTTTCGTGTTATACTATAGTGGGGGCTGCGGCCAAGCCAGACAACCACTCTGTGCCTATTCAACAGTTTTTGTGTATGCATAACACAAAAGTTATCAGTCGTTGGAGCCATTGCATTTTTTTTCTTTAATTAGATTAATCAATGATCACAAAGAATTAAAAATTCTAAACAAAAATCTTATTGTTTATTTTTTATTTATATTTTGAATAATTTATAAATGTCATTTTTCTATATTCTTATTGCTTTTGTAAGTAGAAAACTAAATTTTCTTAAAAAAAAATACAACTTCACACATTTAAAAGAAACATCATGTAATTCAAATAAAACAAATGACAGAGTAGCATTAAAGAAATAGGTACATGAATGCAAACCCGAGACCCCCTTTGGCCATTGATTTTTTGCCTTGTGTTTTTTTTGTCGTTCAATTTTCGAATAACACCGTATACATTTATGCTCTCAATCACTATATCGTGATCCTCTACCCTTAATAACATTTAATGTCATAGTGTGCATGAGCATCAACTTTATATCTCCAAATGGAGTGTGTGCAAGTAACAGGGGAGGCTAGGTTTGCAGGTGAAGACGCAAGGGGGGAAGACAATGGTGATCTAGATGGAGCAGTGGTGGATGTGGGATGGGTCATGACTTTGCTGCCTTCCCTCATTTACGTTTTTGGCTCTGCTTTTTGGTGGCTTTGCTAGAGCAGGGATCGTGATGGAGCTAGGGTTTTTGTCATGGATGGTGATATTTCGGTAAGTGATGGTGACGACCTCTCTCCTTTGGTCATTTGGGTAGATGCTTAGTTCTTTCTTTCCTCCTACGTTTTCCCCTCATGGGCTCAAGGGTGTTTTGTTTGCCACAACTATAAGTGATTGTCCTTCTTTGTGGCTGGGGCTTTTGGTTCCAGTTATCGATCCTCTATGGTCGCTACCTGGTTCATTTATTTGGGTGTCAAATCTTGGGCTTTTTTAATCTATATCATGGCTTTTTTCCCTACTTCTTGTATGGAGTTGATGTCCTTTCCTATGGAGGTGGATAGGATTATGGTGGAAAAATATAAAGTTTGGGTGGCTTTTTAATATGCATCTTTGTTTACTATGGCTATCATGATGAAAGTGTCTTCTATTAAGGTGGAGACATCCTTTGTGGAAAGAGATGAGTGTTCCTATCTCGAAGTTCTATTGCTGGCTAGTGGCTACTCTAGTTTTGGGTTGATTTTGGTGTGGCTTCTTCTTCAGATGGGTCCTTTCTTTCATCCTCCTAATAAGGTGGGGATTGATTCTCTAGAGGGAGAGGTTCCTCTTGCCTATGAGGGTGTAGGATTTTGCCAAGATCAAGGGCACAATGAAAAGCATAAAAAGAGAGACAATAGAATGATAAGAACAAACTCTATTCTCGTCAATATGCAAATGATCAACTGGATTAACCAATACAATGAATATAGGCCTGCTTATATAGGCAAGGCCATATGGATGTATGAGCACACAATTATGACATGTGGCTCAATCAGAAACAAGGGTAGGTAAGAAATACTAGGGGTAGGTAGGAGAAATAATGTAATATTCCACAAGAGGTGGATGACCCACCAAATGTGGAGTGTAACAGCAAAATAAGACCACAAAAGGTGGAATTTCTCCTACAAGCTCTATTCCTATGTGCACACTTCCCTAAGTGTCTCAAATCCAAACTATGAAGAGATGCATTATCCTAAGTTAACTTAAGTAAACTGTAATAATATCCAAAATGAATATTTATTTACACCAACACCCCCCCTTAAGTGCAACTTAGGGGAATGAAGACTCAAGTCAACAATACAAGATGGGTCTTGGCTACTAGGCCATGATAGGTACCCATGTACAATATGCAAATGCAAGCAAAATAATGCAATGCAATCTCTCACAAATGGAGAAAGGGAGAAAACCCAGTGGGAAAAAACTCCCCCCCAAAAGAGAGATGAATGTACAAAAGACTCTCAAAGAAGAAGGACAAAACCTCAAAGAGGAAAAAGTCCCCCCCATAAGAGAGGAAGGAGAAGTCAGCTGACCCCCCCTAATGACACATCCCGCACCCCCAAGAGAGCTTGCAACTGCTGGAACTTACTCTCGGTGAAAGGTTTGGTGAATATGTCAGCAACCTGCTCTGCTGTAGGACAATACTGCAAATCAATGACCTGCTCCTGAATGAGCTCTCGGATATAGTGCATATGAATCTCGATGTGTTTGGTCCGCTGGTGCTGGACCAGGTTCTTCGAGATTGCAATAGCACTCTGATTGTTGCAATGTAGAACTGTCAGTCGTGGAGTGGTGAAACCAAACTCTGTGAGAATCTGCTGGAGCCAAATGGTCTCAGTTGCTGCGTTAACAATGCCTCGATACTCAGCCTCAGTCGAAGAGAGAGCAATAGCATGTTGCTTCTTGCTCTGCCAACAAATGGGGCCCGAACCAAGGTGAAAACTGTAACCAGAAGTAGACTTACGATCATCAAGATCACCAGCCCAATCGAAGTCTATGTAACCAACCAAGCGAAGTCCTGTGCCTACTGCATAGTGAATCCCATAGTGATGTGTACCCTAGATGTAATGAAGGATGCATTTGGTGGCTTTCCAATGAAGCTCATGTGGTTCCTGCATGAAGCAGGAAACCATGCCAACTGCAAATGAAATATCAGGGAGTGTATGAGTCAAGTAGATGAGACTACCCACAAGCTAATGATACAAAGTGGCATCAACTGGTCGAGAAGAACACTGAGCCTCAATATTGACTCCTGAAAGAAAGGGAGTCGGAGCAGGCTTACAATCAGCCATATGAAAGCGTGCAAGTAGATCAAGAGCATACTTGGGCTGCGATAGTGTAATCCCGGAAGGTGACTGTGAAATCTCTATCCCGATAAAGTAGTGCAAAAGACCCAAGTCAGTAATAGCAAATTTGTCATGCAAAGCAGATTTGACCCTGCTAATGATAGATGCAGTACTCCCTGTAATGATCAAATCATCAACATAGAGCACAAGTATCAAGTGAGAGTCATCCTGTCACAAAATGTAGACATTCGGATCGGAATGACACCGAGTGAACCCTGTGGAGAGAAGAAAGGAATCCATCTTGGTGTACCAAGCCCTGGCGGCCTGCTTAAGGCCATAGAGAGATTTCCTTAGTCTGCAAACCAAAGAAGTATCCTGGATGAAACCCTGTGGCTGCTCCATATAAATCTCCTCATCAAGATCACCATGAAGAAAAGCACTCTTCACATCCATCTGATGTACAGCCCAACCATGAGCTGCAGCAATAGCAAGTGTCAAACGAATGGAGTTCATCTTGGCTATGGGTGCAAAGGTCTCAGTATAGTCAACACCTGCAACCTGAGAGAAACCTTTCGCAACAAGTTGAGCCTTATACTTATCCACACTACCATCCGCTGCAAACTTGATCCGATAGATCCACTTACATCGAACCATCTTTCTCCCCTTAGGGAGATGGACTAAATCCCATGTGTTTTTCCTCATCAAGGAACTATACTCTTCCTCCATAGCTTGGTCCCACTCAGGAACTCCTGATGCTTCCCTAAATGTCTGTGGATCGAAAGCGGTAGCAATGAATGCATGTGGAAGATCCTGATGTTGTGATCGAGTTCTCCATGTATCTGAAGGATCCCCAACAAGAGAACTCGCAGACTCAAGTGTCTATCGAGCCCAACAAGGTCTAGGTGGAGGTGGAGAACGAGGCTCCTCAACTACAAGTGGACCCTGCGGAGGTGTAACCCTGCGAGTCGGAGTTGTAGGAGGTTCATCATCTGAATCACTAACATCACTATCCACAATGGAGGAAGGTGGAGGAGGTAGAGAGGCTAAGCTAGGAGAGTTTTCTTCAAAGTGAACACTCCTCTCAATGAACACCTCATGTGTCTCAGGATCCATCAATCTATATGCCTTAACACCCTCAAGATATCCAACAAATATGCAAGACCAACTCTGAGGTTCCAATGCCTTGTGTTTCTGCGGAGGTATGCGAGCCCATGCTGGACACCCAAAGACTTTGAAATGTCTCACAATCAGTTTCCTACTAGCCCAAGCCTCAAAAGGAGTAATACCTTGCAAAGCTTTGTGAGGAACCCGATTCTGGATGTGTGTGGCACAACTGATAGCTTCTGCCCAAAAGGCGGGATCAAGAGAACGTGCATGTATCATACAACTAGCCATTTCTTTGAGAGTTCTATTCTTGCATTTTGCAACCCCGCTCTGTTGTGGAGTGTATGCGACAGAATGCTAAAGATCAATCCCCTCAAATGTACAAAAATCCTCAAGTCTCTTGTTCACATATTCCCTTCCATTATCTGTGCGAAGAATCTTGACCACTTTCCCTGATTGCTTCTCCACACGAGTCTTGAAGTCCTGAAATCTGTCAAATACTTCACTCTTATGAATAAGAAAGTAGACCCAAGTGAAGCAGGAGTAGTCATTAATGAAGCTGAGAACATAGTGGGCCTTACTAAATGAAGGTGCTAGAAATGGACCTGCTACATCACTGTGAACAAGTTGAAGAACTTCCAAAGCTCTCCAAGCTTTCCCCTTATCAAACTTCTCTTTGGGGTGCTTGCCCATGGAACAACCTGAACATACACCCTCTAAAAAACTGATTCGAGGTAGACCTGTGACCATGTCTTTAGTGCTGAGCTGCTGAAGATAGAGGTAGTTGAGGTGACCAAACCTTTCAGGCCATAGCTTACTTTCTGAATTTGAATGAGTAAGCAAGGCCCTAGAAGGTGAACTTGGCACAAAGTTGGAGAATGAATAAAGCCTTGAGTTGTCATTGACTTGTCCCACTGCTACCAAGGCATCATCATCAAGTTCCTTTACCACAACTAAATCTGGTGTAAACTCAACCTTTTTCCCATTCCCATAGTGAGTGATTTGGTAGATAGAGAGAAGGTTGGTAGACAAGTTAGGAACATAGAGAACATTCTCAAATGTTCCATCATCCATGTCAACTGAACCTTTCCCTTCAACCTCTACTTGTGTATCATCACCTATGTAAATGTGAGGTACCTTAGATGGCTCTAATGAAGAAAACTGCTCCTTTGTAGAACCCATGTGATATGAGGCACCCGAGTCAAGTATCCATTGCTGTGAAGAACCTGCTGTAGCCACAAATGCTTGCCCTTTTCCCTTAGACTGTGAGGAAGAGGAAGGAGATGAATCCTTCTTTGTGTAGACGGATGGCAAGTTGATGTTGTTTTTCTTAAGAAGATTAGTTAACTCATCAACTTGCTTTGCATGGCATCGATGATCATCATGACCATACTTCTTGCAATATGCACAAGTTGGTTTATCCTTCTTAGGTGGTGTCCCCTTCTTGGAAGAGGATGTAAAATCGCCTTGTGATGGAAAGGATGATTGTCCTTTTTCTTGGTGTGGCTTAGACTTGGATTGCTTCTTCTTCTTGTTGGAATCTTTTCCTTGACCTCCTTGATTCCCTTGATTAGCCACCAAAGCCTTGGACTTTGAACACTTGAGAAGCCCCATGTTCAAAAACTTAGATTGTTCCAATATCAACATTTTTGTGAAAGCATCAAATGAAGGCATAACATAGGAATTCCCCATTGTCAAACGATGAGTTTGGAAGCTAGACACAAATGCTGCATATTCTGGTGCAAGCTTGTCCAACAAGTTAGATATCAATTGAGCATCCTTTTTGTCAATTCCATAATCCTTAAGCTTTGCTCTTAGCTCATTTACTTTGGTGACATAATCTTGGATTGTATCAAAACTCTTGGGATCCAAGTTGGTGAGCTCATTGTCAATCTGATAGCCTCTGATTTCATCAACTTGACCATACAATTTCTGAAACATATCCCAAGCCTCTTTGATTGTTTTACACTTCTCAATGTGAAAAATGAGGTCATCTGATACATACTTGCACAAAGTTCCAAGAGCCATGCAATTATTTGTGAGCCATTCTAATTGAGCATTTGGATTAGCCTTAGGATCAGGTAGTGTTGTTATTGTTCCATCTATGTAATGTGTGAGACCCTTTTCCATTAATTTACTCCATACTTTAATTTTCCATGATGCATAATTATGTGAAGTTAAAGGTGGAAATTTATTAGGACTCATTGAAACAAAAATGGAAAGAGCACAAATAGAGGCACAATCACACAAGAAACCTCCCCCAAATTCACTCAATCAAAGAACCCACCCAAAAATGATGATTTGACACTTTATAATTAGTGCGTATACAATGGGCCACTTGCAAAAAATGGAAAAGAGGACTTCTGATTACAATTTTACAACTACCTCAATAAGGCCAAAAGAGTCTCAAACTAATAATGCAAGAGATCTAACTAAGATCCAAGCAATTTACAAGTACCTAATAGGCCAAAGAAGACCAATATCTGAAAGTACAATTTCCACTCAAAATATTTGAAATCTGATCATATATTATGAAAGTAGACGAAAAAACATGCACTTTAAAAAAAAATGACACCTAAAAAGGAGGTCGTATGAGCTCAAACGAGGCCTTTAAAGTTGCAAAATTGAGGATTGGACAGGTACAGCTGAGAGAATTCAAAAATTCTGAAAAAATTGTGCACCAAAATCATAAAATAACCACACCATTGTGAAGATCACGAAATTTTAGCCCATTTCAAAAAAAATTGCACCAAAAAAGGAGCAAAAATGAGCAAGATATGGCCTTTCAAAGTTGGACTGGAAAACTGAAAAGCTCAATGGAGAGGGGTCAAAAAAATTTCAAAAACCTGCTGATGTGGCGCTGATGTCAGAAATTCATGAGCTTAAATTTGATGATCATATGACCATCGCGAAAACATCACCTCCCTGTTGACTGGGTGTCTATACCGTACAGATAGGCTGATGTGGCAGTCTGCGTCAGCTTTGGGTGGCGGGTGATGCGTGGTGGCTGACGTGGCGTACGGCTGGACTGCGTGTGTGCCACGTGGCGGGGTCCTGCAACTGACTGGGCTCCGCGTGGCGGGGACTGCGTGTGTGTCGACGGTGAGACTGGAGGTCACCGGAGGTCCTGGCCAGCGGCGGTGGCTGGGTCCTAGTGGCATGGGAGAAGATCTGCGGCGGCGGCTGGGCAGTCGATCTTCTTTCCTTCTAATCCTACTGAGGTGGAGAGATGGTGTGAGGGAGTTGTTTGGTTGTTGTTGTTGTTGTTGGTTGAGGAAGCCTATCAGAATCCTCATGTAATGCTCAACCAAAAGTTTTGGGTGCCTTGTCAAAATCCTATGTCCCAGAATGCGCCTTCGAGATGAGATGTTGTTGTCTATGCCTTGATTAGTTGTGACATCCTTGTTAAACCCACTCTTTCAGGGTGTGGGAGCCTTGTTAAAACCTACTCTCAAGGTTGAGGGAGCCTCGAAAAACCCTATGTTTTTTATTTCTCTTAGAGATAGGCTGGATGTTAGTAGTTTTCAAGGGCCTAGTTTGGCTTGTGGTTGGTTTTGGTTAGGTTCGAGCTTTGTTGTTTTTAGCAGGCTAGAAACTCTATTATAGGTTATGGGAGCCTAGGAAAACCCTTGTTGGCTGAGGGTGCCTTTTAAAACCCTCATTCTATGTTTGTTGGGGTCTTTTGTCTACTAATTTAGACCCGCTATTTTGACTAGCCTGATTTGTAATGTTATAATCATGTTCCTTGGCTGGTGTTTGGTTGCTTGTGGTTGCTTTGTTTTCTAGTTATGTTTGTTGTAGCCTTTGGGTTTTGGGATCTAAACACTCATAAGTCCATAAGGTTTCTAGTCCTTTCTAAAACTCGTGGTTTGCTGTCAGGTAGTCTAGTCCATTTTACTATGGTAGCTATTTGATTGTAACAGTTTTGGGACCCCTTTAAATCTTGTTTTATCCTAATCAAAAACAAAATTTCATAGTGGGCAAATAATTTTTTCTATGAAAATAGACTTTCCCAAGATTTAATGTAGACTAATTAAATGAATTCCATGTGTACAAGTAGAATTTAATGTATATTAATTAAATAGATTGTGAATATAGATAATTTAACAATTAAAATAACTTTTTAAAAGCAAATGTCAAATGGATAGGGATATTTAGTCAAATTAATATATATTAATTAAATAAGTTGTGGATATAGATAATTTAGTAATTAAAATATTCTCTTAAAAAAGTATATGAAATGGATAGGTACATTTGGTTTGATGATTCAAAGTATGTGTTTTTTATATTAATTAAATAAGTTGTGGATATAGATAATTAAATAATTAAAATATTCTCTTAAAAATGTATGTGAAATGGATAGGTATATTTGGTTTGATGATTGAAAGTATGTGATTTTTATGAAGATTTTGAATTTAATGGTAAAATTAAAATTTTAAAGTTAAATAATAATATAAGTATGAAGAATAAACGTAACATTTGGTTGCTAAGATGTGTGTGTAATTTTCATTCATTTGAACCAATAGTTTAATTATTTGACTTTATAATGTTTTTAAAGCTCTAGTACATACGTTCTTATCATATTTTTGAAAAGGGGAATAAACAACTTTTATAAAAATGAGGTAGTAGATTTGCACATTTACATAAAAATAATAATAATTAGATCATATTTTAGTAATACAAAAGTACTACTTTTAAGTTTAATTATATTAAAAAATTTAATATCAATAATTGAATTATATTTTATAATTATCATTAAAATAGAAAATAAAAATTTAACAAATATAATTTTTTTTTTAGTCATAAATTTTAAAAGAAATATCAATTGACTTCTTGTTTTTAAATGCATTGAATTTTATTTTTACTTTTTTATAATTTGATTTTACTTGTAATTTTTAATGTAAATTTTTTTAAAAAAAAATTATTGTTTATTTTTATTTTTATTAATTTACTTAAAGTAGAGTTCAATTTATAAAAATCATTTACTTATTTATTTATGCAATATAAAAGTATTTTAGCAAAAATACAATTACAACTATAAGATTGATAAATATAAGAATATTTTAAAATTTAATTGTATAAGAAATTAATTGGGTCATATTTTTATAATTATAATTAAAAATAGAAAATGAAAATTTGAAAAATCTAAATATTGGTTTTTTTTTAATAAATTTTAAATTTTAAAGGAATTAAGAATTCACTTTTTACACTTTTAATAGGTTTGATTTTATTTTAACTTAGTAAGTTTAGTTTTATCTGTCACTTTTAATGTAAGAGTTAAAATTTTTAGCATGAAGATTTTTAATATAGTTTAGTTTTATATATGTAGTCATTTCCTTCACTAGATCTTGGATATATTATTTTAGAATTTTGTCAAACTCTCTCTCTCTCTCTCTCTCTCTCTCTCTCTCTCTCTCTCTCTCTCTCTCTCTCTCTCTCTCCATATTTCTTCCTCCCAATCTCTATCTCTATCTCCATATCTCTCGCTCACACCCACACACAAAAATGTATGCACGTGCATGTGCACACACACCATGTTACTCCCTCCCTATTTTTCTCTCTATATCTCGCTCACACACACAAATTCTCTATTTCTCTCTCCCTATTTCTAACTCTATCTGCCCATCTCTATCTTTATATCTCACTCTTTCCCCCTTTATGCTTGTCTTCAAATCTCTAATTTCCCTCTCTATCTATATCCCATTATCTACATATCTCCCTCTTATTCGTGCTTCATCTCTTGCTTATCTTTATTTCTCTGTCCCTCTCTCTACTCTCTATATATCACCTCTTATATTTTTACCTTTCTATCTTTTCATCTCCCCGTCTCTCATTATCTTCCTCTTTTGATCTCTATTTCTCCATATTTCTCTTACTCTCCCCTTTTGGACATCTTTCTCTCTATATATATTTATATATCTCTCTCTCACCTCTTCCATCTTTCCCAAGTTATATATATGTATGTATCCCTCTTTCGATGCCCATCTCCTCCTTCTCCCTCCCTATCAATTACTCTTTCCATATCTCTCAATTTCTCTCTCCCTATCCCTCTCTTTATCTCTCTCTCACTCATATATACACACTCACCCTGTCTTTTTTTGTATCTCTCTATATTTTCTCCTCTATATCCCTCTCTTTTCCTCTCTCAATACCTCTCTCTACTACTTGTCTTTGTCACCTTCTCCCTCTCTCAGTCTCTCCCCCTCTATCTCTAAACTAACTAGATCCTTTAAAGTTCTCTACTCTAAACTAACCACACTATTGGAAGGAACTTGACACATTGTGTCCCTTGTTTAAGAATTTTATCTAATAGAGTTCCTTTAAATTGTATATTTGGATTGGAATTTAAGAGCACTACCAACTTTTCATGTAATATAATCAATTCCTTATTGTGATGTAGGAATCAGGTAAAGCATCAAAGAAATCAATTAGGCAACCACAAAACCTAAAATGCAATGAAATTAAGTCCTAACATGCTCAATAAAGAAATGAATATGAAATATCAAAAGAGAGAACAAACCAAAATGTAGATATCTCCTTCATTAATATCCATTATTCTTATTTCTCCTTCAAATTATGTGGGTGTCACCTACAAATGCAAGTCATTGAAAGCAAGTTGGATTCAAAAGCGACTGTAAAAGGATACTAGAAGAATGGTTGAAAATGATGAGAAAAGGTGCTCAATTTATAGAGAAATCAAAGAAGGATATCAAATTGGCATGAATGATTCGAAAGAGGCAATTGATTCAAAATTAGCATGATTGGGGGGAAAAGATATGATGAATATTATGTTGAAAATATGACAACTTGCTATGCAACAATTATGAACTTACTATGGAAAGGCATGACAAATTTCTATGCAAATTTCATGACCCATTTCTAAGACAAGATATGACAAATTAGATACAAAAGTAGCTCACACTTATGACAAAATTGAGCACAAAAAAAGGAGAAATTAGTGGGAATAGTTGGATGTTGATTTTTTTAATCAATTTTTTTCTTTTTTCATTTAGATTCATAGTGCCCATGCCGATCACAATATTGACACTGGACATTTCTATGATCCACAAAACTTCTTCCTCTTCCTCTATTGCTACCTTTTCCTCTTCCTCTACCATGTCCACTATTTGAAGAAGAATATCATTGAGATTTACTGGAGTAAGGAGGATTGAAAGACATTTCTTCGATTCACATAGTAGATTGGAAAGCTTGCACTAGGATCTCTATAGAATGCTACATACGCTCCTCATGTGACTGCAATCAACCTGTCAATTTTGCAACTTCTAATATAGTATTGAAATATTTAAAACAAAATAGCTTTTATGCTATACTGATTAGAAAAACTCAGAAATAAAATCAGAAATAGAAATTCATCAGAACACTAAATCAATAAAACATAAAACTACTCTATACTGTTCGAACAATAAAACAGAAAAGAGAATGCTAATCTGAAAAATTGAATGTTCTATATATTAAAAATTACTTTAATAAAATAAATATAAAAAAGAATAATCCAAATCTTAATTGCCAATCCAACTAAAAATAGCATAAGACATTATAAACTACTTACATCTAAACAAAGGAGAGTATCTTCATGCACTCAAATGTAAGGAATTTTATTACAAAATAATTCTAATAAAGTCTATCACCTAAACAATACTACATAGAACTGCAGTCTATTATGCAAGGAAAAAACAAATACTAAACAAAACTAGACTACTGCCTAAAAAAATACTGCAAATGCAACTACAGTTATTTATTGTGATCTAAACCGAAAATAAAACTTCTAGTGACTGCTAGTGCCATTGTGAAGCTAAAGCTATCTACACGATGCATGTCTTCACTTTGCACGTCACCCCCATTATAAACACGACTGAGGCTCGATAAGGGCAAGCCTCCTTATTGCAATAAAATTGGTTGATATCAATATAAACTTTAACGTTGGAAACCTATATGTTGGAAAATGACATGCCTTTGACTGATCCAACGCCTCACATGAACAACAATAAGCGAACTCTTCCAACGTCCTGCAATTCCAACTTTTATTTTAACTATTGGAAAAGCTTTTGATGAGCTTCTTTGCACAGCTACCAAGTTTTGATGCGGAAGAATCAGAGTAGTTGTTGTTGTAGATGCTCACATTGTTAACACAGGCCTCTCCTCCATTTTTACCGATTACCCCAAATCTGATACAAGGTTTTTTTGTTGGGAAATAATATTTCGTTTTTTCTAAGGACTCCAACTTGGGATTTTTCATGTGCAATCAGATAAAATTTCATTCTTGTTTGTAATGTTTTACTAACATTACTGTAAATGGATCCCAGTTTATGAATTGAATTAAACATAAAAACATCTCTTTTAACTTTCAAAATCAAGTACTCGATACCATGACCAGGACCGCAGCTGATGTTATGAACATGGACGCCTGAACAACCCATTTGTATTAACATGCAGTCATCTATTGTTTGTTCATTCATAATACATGCTTATTATAAACATTTCTAATGTTATACATGGCAAAAGGAAATGTATTAAATTATGATGAATTACAACAACATATATATTACATGCAATAGTGTTGAAAAATAGGATAAAACATATAGAGAAATTATGTTGATAATTTTATGCAACCAAACAAATAGATAACAATAAATTAGAGATGGTAATGGATAAAAAAATAAATGCAAATCATAACTCAGGAATTACGTGGAGAAACCATTTCGGGAAAATACTCCACCACAAAGAGATCTAAGATTTGTATTAATCTTTCAATTGAGCTACATCAATACAACTTCTATCTGAATTTTTGCAACTCTTATTTGCTTCTATAAATAACATTTATTTCCTTCAACCCATGCACTAAATAAATAAGAATGAGAGAAACCATTAATCATAAATGGTCTCAAAAACTACCTAGTCACAAATCACAAAGAAAACAAAAAGCTTCCTCTTTCAACTTATGTCTTTATCTGCCTTTTGAAATATCTTCCCTATCTTAGCAAGCTTTCATTTATCTTTCCCTTTTTTTTTCATGGTTTTACGATTTTGACAATTAAAAAACATCTTGCAAGTTGTCACAATTGCATTCAACAACTTTCATGACAACTAAAAGATAATTACAATTTTCCAATTAATTATTTAATTGAAAAATAGAAACGACAAGGTTGAGACATTTCTCAACATTGTCCCATTTGTTGAACACCTTGCATAAAGTGTAAAGGGAAACTGAACAAATCAAGCTTCAAAAGAGGTGAGGCCCATGGTCTCTCTGCACCAACTAAATTATTTTGTGCTCACTTGTTAAGTAAGAGAAATTGCAATATTGACTAAAGTGTATACTTTTTGTAACATGACTCTACCACCCTCAGCCATATCCTAAACAAAATAATATTGAACATCTATGTGCTTCATGCGAGCATGATACATTGGGTTTTTAGCCAAACAGACAACACTTTGACTGTCACAATAGATTCTTATTTGTTTAGACTGAAAGCCGATAGCTGAACACAATCTTTCAAACCCCATTGCTTCTTTACAAGCATGTGTTGCAGCCATGTACTCTACTTCTATAGTGGACAACCAAACTGTAGGTTGTCTTTTGCTCATCCAACTAACTGCTCCTCCAAACAAAGTAAGAATATAGCCACTTGTTGATCTTCTGTAATCTAGATCACCAACAAAATTTGTTCAAATCAACAAAGCCCTATAAATCAATCACCCTACTCATATCATTAGGTCCATGATAACAAATGCAATAATTAGAAGTCCCACCTAAATATTTGAAAACCCTTTTCACATAAGTCCAATGTTCTTTACCAGGATTTGCCATAAATCTACTAAGAACTCTGACTAGACCATAACAAAAATAAGGCTTCCTACAACACTAGCATATGGAACTTTATACATCTCTTCAAGTTCATCATCTCTTTTAGGACATTGTTCTAGAGATAGCTTGGTGCCAACTGGAAAGGGAATATTAACTGGTTTACAATCATGCATGGCAAAATGCTGCAAAATAGTACTTCTTTTGACTTTTTCATTGTTTTTTTTTACCTCGATCCCTATTGATTTCCATACCCAAGATATTTTTTTGTAGCCCCTAAATCTTTCATATCAAATCTACAAAATAATTGACTCTTAAATTCCCTAATCATTCCCTTATCTTTTCCAATAAATAACATATCATCAACATAAATGACAATGACTAGTAATCGATCATTTTTTAATTTGAAATAAATATAATTATCTTCTTCACTTCTAATAAAGTTTGTTAGAGTAAACTATTCCTATTGTTTACTATTTACTTAAATTTACTAAGGTGAACACATTAATGAGATAGATGGATATTGTTGATTCCTATTTGGACTCTAATTTATCGTAGAGGATATTGTTGAGTTCTGTCAAGACTCTACTTCTCCAACTTCTCCAGGTTGAGGCACTTGTCTCAACCTTGTCCATTCTTCCTAACTCCCTTTGCCTATTTAAACAAGAATAATGTTCATTGTAACTTACCTCTTAACTTAATACAATTGTATGTGTTGAATCTCTCTTAGTTGTGGAGGATGTTCTACAGATTGACTCCTGGGTTGGGTGGAAACACCTACATGATATCAGAGCTAACAATCTGAAAGCTCCTTTCAGTTTTCGAGAGTTTTCAAAATTGTTTTAGTTTTGAAGTCCTATAGATCTATATGGCGGCTTTGTCAGATCTGCAGTAGTTTGGCCGGATCAAGTCCTTGTGGAATGTCTCCATGACATTTTTGTGATCTGACATCAAAGAGTTACTTGCTAGGCTTGTGAGGGCTCATCGTTGGCCAGGCTGCATTGAAGCAAGCGGAGCCTCATTTTGATAGGGTGGCTTTTATTTTTGAACGAGCATGTTTATTGGATCACCGGTTGGAGTTACCGGCTTGTCCATGATCTATCTGGTCGGTCCTGTTTACCTTTGCTTTTGGCGCAGTGGCTATCGTGTTAGGGGTAATCCTTTGAGCAACCTTTTGATATTTTTATATCTCTGTCTGTGTTTTGCCAGCGCTTGAGATGATCGACCCTTGGTTTGGAAGAGATCTTATGTGAGCCACAGATCTAAAAAGTGTTTCTTGATCTGGCTTTGATCCGTTTATTGCTATGAACGGAGTACTTTTCAACGGTCGGGCATCGTACTGAAGGCGGTTCTTGGTTTTGTCCAGTTTGTTCTGTATTGGCATTTGAACACACTGTTCTTGCTTCTGATGTGGCACTTCATTATCTCTGCCTGAGAGTATATAGCAGATTCATAGCGGCTATTCCTCATGTGGAGCGAGGATTTTGCTAGTGGCCAGTAGCCCTTTATAGCATAGATTATGTTCCCGTTTTCATGTGGCCTGGGGAACTTGAATGGAGGCAGTGACGGCATGTATTAACTGTTGGTGAAGCTGCGCATTCATTGTTTGCCTTAAATTCTCTCAGGCTTCATTTGTTTGGAGTATTGGATTTGTTTGCCAGCTCATGTGGGCGTCACCAAATCCATGTTTTGGTGATTGGCGGATCTCATTGCTATTGAAGTGACGGCTTGGAAGGTGACTGTTCGGCCTTCTTTCAAGATATGCCTGCAGATTTTATTAGTCGTGCCCATTCCATATCGGTGTCTTAAGTTTTTGTAGATTTTTGTGGATCCGCGCATCATCGTTTGGATATGTGCATTAATGCACTTGGCTGAAGATCAGATTTGTTTTGTAGATCTCTTCCTTTATCAGCCTAAGATTCTTTGATCCAGCGGGATTGGTGAACTGCCGGCAACTGGGTCAAAGGGTAATCAGTGATCTTCTTAGATGGTCAGAGATGTGATGATCAGCCTGCGCCATTCTATTGCCTGTTACGCCAAACCAAATTATATTTCCAGCAGAAAGCTTCATTGTACATCGGCTGTTTTTGATGAATCGAGGGTTTTCTTCACTCTGCAGCGTCGATCTCCCTTGGTGCCATGGCTGCTGCGGCTTGTGCTGGATCCCTTCGTTGTATTCAGGCGGTCCATTAAATTTTGCAGACCTGTATTATTTGGAGGAGGTCGGCATCACTTGTCAGTGCATGTGTGTGAGGGGCTTCGCCTTCATTGGTCGGCATAGCAGGCAACTCTTTTCATTCAATGCTGGTTGACGTGTTCGCTGGTGATTCACATATTGTGTGGATCGTGGCGTTTCCTTTTGGAGATTTATTGTGTTTGATTGGCATTTATTGTGAAGATCTCGCTCATGTTCCACGGAGCCTGTAGTGCACAGTTACTTGAGGGGCTCGAGCTTCATTCATTACCAAGAACGTAGCGTGCTGTGTGTTTGGCCAGCACATTAATAGTGGGTGGTGTTGAAGTCCTTAGCAGCGATTTGGAGATCTTTGCTTGTCGGGCAGCGTGATTTGTCTTTTGCTTTGGCCACCGGATAAATCAGTTTGAAAGCTCAGTTTGGGTCCCATGATCACTTATGACAAGCGACTTGCAAGCCGCTACAATAATCATTCTCAGCTTGCTGTGTGGGGCAGATCATGCTTTCTCTTGGAGCCAGTGGTATTTGAGGCGTGGTTTCTATTGTCAAGTAACTTTTACTCACAACATTAGTGTTTCTTGACCGATGGCTCAAGTGTTTTAACTTGTGGCGGCTTGTGTCGGGGTCAGTCTTAAATCACACACATTAAGCAATATATTAAGTCTAGAGAATGTTAGTGAACTCTCAGTGTTTAACACTTTTAAGTCTAGAAGTGTATTCTTAGTGTGACCACATACATTACGCAACATATTAAGCCTAGAAAATGTAAGTCAACTTAGAGTGTTTAACACTTTTAAGCCTAGAAGTGTAAGCTTAGTGTGTGTCAGTTGTTGGCTTCGGGTCGCTTTGTTTCTAATGGATGGTATATGCTTTGCTATGAGTATAGGGGGTGGCATGTAGAGCCGACATCGGACCCGACCACCCATCTACATTCTGCAGCTCATTGCTCCCCTTTTCGTCATTGGGGCATTTTATTTCTAAGAGCTTGAGCTAATGGTCACATGGTGATCAAACCCTTGCCCCTAGGAACTTAAGAGAGGTGGGCCATTTTTCATCTCTAGGTCTTAATCAGCATTAGTCCTTCAATGGTCATAACTTGGGCATTCGTAGTCCGTATTTGATGAACAGGGTATCGTTGTAAAGGTGCTCCCATACACTATTCATTGGTGCAAGAATTTTAGCTTTTTTGTCCTCTTGGATCCATTTAAAGCTTTTGTAAGCACATTCATGTAGACACATTACACTAAATTGTCACATCATATATTTTGGGGGATTTTTCAAAAATTGTGCCATATTCTTGTACATGCAATGTATTATAAAGTGCCATGGGGGGTTGTGTATAACCTTTATTGTTTGAAAATCATAGCTTTGTCAAAGTGAGTATAACTCCATGACAACAAATGAATCTCTAAAATTCATGCCTCATGCAAGTGTGTCATTTGGTGTACAACCTTTTTCAGTTGTAGTTACTACCTTGGTCACATTAGACCTTGAATCACCTCTATCATAATAGCTTGGAGCAACATGTTTTCAGTGAACTGTCATGCTTCTCCCTAGTCAGTATTATAAGGGGGTCACATACTGTTTGTGCTAATGCTTCCTTTGTTTTTCTTGAAGTGAGTCAACGCACTCTTTCATTCCTTTTTTGGAGGGTCCTTGGTTTTGCTTGAAGTGTGTTGAGATACTCTTACATTCATTTTAAAACTATTGCACCTACATTTTCAACTCAATTGAGTAGCAATGATAGTATCACTCAAACAACTTCATTAGTTGTGTAGTGATGGTCACTCATGCATATTCATGTGCCATTTTTATTTTCAATTGACAGATGATTTTGCCATTGTTGTCATTGGATCATTGTTCAGGAAGTGCCATTTGGAGCACTCATACAGATTGTTGTCTTCTTTATCTTCATCTTTTCAGAAGAGATCTTCAAATTCAACACCATGTCACACTTTGATATTTGTCTACAACTTCTTTGTGCTTCAAAGATGTTCAACATGTTTTTGTTTAGGACATCATCTTGAAGGCTTCTTAGTCCCTCCTATTATCTCTTTTGGAGAGGAGATTTCTCCCACTAGGTTGTCTTCTTTTCTTTGGTCATGAGAGATTGCATTTCATTGCATTGCATTTGTATATGGGTACCTAAAATGACCTAGTAGGTGGGATTCATATTTAATCATTACTCCCTAAGTTGCACTTAAGGGGGGGTGGGGGGGAGGGGGGGGGGGCGAGTGCGGGGTGGTGTTAGAGTAAACAATTCCTATTGTTTACTGTTTACTTAAGTTTACCTAGGTGAACACATTAATGAGGTAGATGGATATTGTTGAGTCCTATTTGGAATCTAACTTATCCTAGAGGATAATGTTGAGTTCTATCAGGACTCTACTTCATCCAGGTTGAGACACTTGTCTCAACCTTGTCCATTCTTCCTAATTTCTTTTGCCTATTAAAGCAAGGCTGATGTTCATTGTAACTTACGTCTTAACTCAATACAATTGTATGTGTTGAATCTCTCTTAGCTATGGAGGATGTTCTACAAACTGGCTCTTAGGTTGGGTGGAAACACCTAAAATGTCATGATTTGATACAAAATCATCAAATTTTTGATACCACATTCTTGGTGACTACTTAAAACCATACAAAGATATCTTTAACCTACAAACAAAATGTTCTTCTCCCTTCACAATAAATTATCAAGCTATTTCATAAATATTTTCTCATCAAAATACCCATGTAAGAAAATTGTTTTAACATTCATTTTCCCCACTTCTAAATCAAAAGCAATAGCAATAGATAAAAGGAATCTAATGGAAGCTAGTTTAGTCACAGAAGAACAAATCTCACCAAAATCCACTCTCTCAACCTATGAGTAACCTTTTGCCACTAACAGAGTCTTGTACCACTCCAACTTACCTGCTACTCTAAATTTCTTCTTAAATACCCATTTGCATCAAATGGATTTTCTCCCCTTAGGCAGCTCAACTAGATCCCATGTGTGACATTTTTCCGAAGCCTTTATTTCATCTTTCATTGCCTCTAACCAAGACTCATGCTCATTTGAAGATAAGGACTCTTTCACGGATTTAGGTTCATGGCCAATACAAGATAAAGTAGAAACACAACGGAAATCAAATGGACTATATCCATATTTATTAATGGGATTACATTATTGTGTGGATCTTCTTTGATGTGTAACAAGATGCTTTGGTTGTTCATCTTTAGGATTCTCTTCTAATTCTTCTTCTTCAATTTTATGTTCATCAAGTTGTTCTACATGTGCATCTTCTTGAGATTGATCTATCTATGTATCATTTTATTGTTCAACCTTAATATCAAAATGCACTATTTTATTAGGCCTCAACTGAGGTTGTTCATCATTTTTAAAATGAGATATTGAGGGGCATTTACCTATCCATACCGCATAGGGGGTTTTATCAACAAGAGAAAAAGCGAGTGATTTGTTAACTAGATAAAAATTAGTGTGAACTGCTTTAGCCCAAAAATATTGTTCAAGATTGCACTACTCAACATGCTTGTAGATCTATCCACTAAAGTCTTATTCATCCTCTCTACCACTCCAATTTTTTGTGGGGTATATCGAGTTGTTTTCTGCCTAACAATTCTTGCATGGTTGCTATAGTCATCAAAAACCTTGGAACAAAATTCACCAACATTATTTGTTCTTAAAACCTTTACTTTTCTATTGATCTATTTTACAAGAAGTGTTTTAAATTCTTTAAATATAGAAAAAATAGCACTTTTTTCCTTCAAAAGTTAAATCCATGAATATCTAGAATAATCATCAATAAAGGAAACATAGTAGCGAGGCTTCCCAATAGATGGTACATCCACAGGACCAAAAACATCACTATGAATTACCTCCAAAACTTGTTTAGCTCTAATGCTTCTAGATTTAAAGAATACTCTATGTTTCTTTCCATACACATAATGTTTGCAAACATCAAAACTAGTAGAGTAACCAAACAATCCATCAACTATGTATTTATTTATGAGGGTTTTGAGACCCTTTTCACAAATATGGCACATCCTATTGTACCATAGCTTACATGATACAAAGCTATCAATTACATTAATAGAATTATAGAAAGTAGAAGCATCAAGTCTAAATAGGGTGCCATACCTATTATCTTTAGCTAAAATCAAACTCCCTCTACTTAACTTACAACCACTCTTTTCAAAAGTGGCATACACTCCTGAATCATTCATTTTAGATACATAAATTAAATCTCTAGTTAAATCGGGAATGTGTTATACATGTTTAAGGGTTTTAACCCTTCCATCATTGAAAATTCCATCATTGAAAATCAATTTTACCTCCTCTCGACCTTCAATTTTTCATGTGCTATTATCCTCAAGGAAAACTTCCACACCATCTTAAGCTAAATATGTAAAAAACCACTCCTTGTGAGGAGTCATGTGGTAGGATGCACCCGTATCTACTAGCTAAGAGTCATTATAAGTCATATTAGTAGAAATAATAAAAGCATCAACAACTTAATCATCAAAGGATTTATCAGTAAAGGAATCATCATTAATTTTCTTTTTATTTTTACATTCCTTTTTGGGTTGCCCGACTTACCATAGTTCCAACACCTTAACCTACTCTTACCAGGTGATTTAGACCTTCCTTTGGACTTAGAATGATCCTTAGACTTGTCTTTTTCATCTCTTTTCTTGTCCTTACCTTTCTCTTTATCTCTACCTCGTACATGCAATGCATATTTAGATCCCTTTGAAGTCTTTCTCATTTCCTCTGAAAGTAGAGTGGCAACAAGAGCATCCAACTTTAGATCATCTGAAAAAGAACCACTAATTGCAAGAATAAGATTATGCCAAGATTCAGGAAGTGAACATAATAACATAATATATTTATCCCATTCCTCTATCTTTACATTAATTGACTGCAATGTACTCAAGACTAGATTAAATGAATTCAAGTGTTCTGTAATCTAGTCTCCATCATTCATTTTAAGAGAATATAAATTTCTTTTTAGAAATAACTTGTTAATGAGACTCCTAGTTTGGTAAATCTCTCCTATTCTATTCCGTAATCTATTAGCAATAGTGTCATTTGAAACGTTCAATAGAACATAATCAAATAAACACAAACAAATAGGGTCACGAGCCTTTTTATCTAATTACTTCCAATCTTCATCTAAAATACTATTTAGTTTCTCCTCTTTATTAACAACAATCCATTGATCTCGTTCTTCCAAGAGATCCTCCCTCTTTAGCTTCGAAAGCTCCTATCCAGAATAGTTGAACTTTTAAATGTCCAATCGTGATGAGTTGTCCATGATCTCTTATTGCACTAAATTTGAAACTGCAAGAATAAACAACATGCTCCCATTCTAGCAAAAAACCCATCAAAAAATCCAAGAAAGACATCCTCTTTCCAAATCATGCCATTTTGGCTTTGATACCAAATGTTGAAAAACAAGATAAAACATATAGTGAAATTATGTTGATAATTTTATGCAACCAAACAAACAAAGAACTAGATACATTATAGATGATAATAGATAACAACATAAATGTAAACCATGACTCAAGAATTACATGGAAAAACCCTTTTGGGAAAAAACTTCACCACAAAGAGACCCAAGACTTGTATTAATCCTTCAAATGAGTTACATCAATACAACTTCTATCTCTGAATTTCTGCAACACTTCTCTGCTTCTATAAATAACATTTATTTCCTTCAACTTAAGTACTAAATAAATAGACATGAGAGAAACCATAAATCACAAATGGTTTCGAAAACCACCTAGGCACAAATCACAAAGAAAACAAAAAACTTCCTCTTTCAACATGTGTTTTTATCCATCTTTAGGAAGATCTTTATCATATCAAGCTTTCATTTATCTTTCTCCTTTTCATGCTTTTACTATTTTGACAATTAAAAAATATATTGCAAGTTGTCATAATTGCATTTGACAATTTTCACGATAACTAAAAGATAATTACAATTTTTCAATTAATTATTTAATTGAAAAATAAAAAGAACACGGTTGAAATGTTTCTTAACAAATAGAAGTGTGGTGGATTTCAACATAGGAGAGTTTTGAAGATGAATTACGTCTGTGTTTGAGATGTTTTCACGGGAGGAGATTGTTCCACCAGAAACTTCAACAGAAGTGCAGCTATCAAACTTGAGGTGACATTACAAACTTTTTTTAATTGTGATTTCTTCCACGCTCATGTTATAGCTTCCATAGAGTCTCAATGACTAGAGATTAACAAGCAAATTAAATAATTGCTTCACAGGAATCGCAAAATATTTCAACCTAAATACTTATACTCTTATATTAAATAGATACAAATTTATTCTTTGTAGATGATATGAAATTCTACGATGACTCAAACCACCACATGGAAATCACAAGTATATTCTTACATTATTTCTAAGTCGATTACCAAGTTGAGATAAAAGAGACACGCTTTGCCCTAATTTTAACAGTAAATAGTTCAATAAAAGGTAGAATTTTATTCGAACATTAAATTGTTTACTGTTTTAAGTAGAGGATGCGTTTTATAGTCGTAAGAAAAAATAAAATTACTTTTCTTTCATTGTCAGCTATAAAGTTCTGCAGCATAAGCCTTATAGGGGAAGAGCACCAGTAGTTGAGCATGTACCAATTGTTGTGAGGGTTGTTGATATCTTTTGTTCCAAAAATTGAACAAATAAAACCTATTGTTTGAAACATAAAATATCAATTTTTGTTAGGAAATGTACCAATAGTCATTACGAAATGTACCAATAGTCATTACGAAATGTACCAATAGTTGTTAGGAAATGTACTAATATTGTAAAAAGTAACCAATCAGGTGATGCCATATCAGTTGCACAACTATTGGGGCCTCTTTTGCACACCTTTTGGTCTCACTTTTTTTGGGGGTTGTTTTGGACACCTTGGCAAAAAGCATGCTGACGTGGCACCATACTTGATGATGTGGTGTTGAAAGCTTAGTTATAAGCAGGGGACTTGCCAAGTAAGCTACTATAAGAAATTGGGAGTGATTTGAAATTTCCACGTAAGATTTTGAGAGCGCAAAGTTAGGGTGCTCAACTACTGGTGCTCTTCCCCTAATATGTTTTAAATTTGAGATTTTTTTAATAGAATAAATGAATAAATCATATCAAGATGATGAATAAAGGCCACACATTTATATTGATATATTGTTAATACTTGATAGAATAAATGGATATGGCCGCGAGGAGCAATACTATGATTGTCTACTTGATTAGAAAGGTTTAAAGTGACAAAATGGGCAACTCTTGGTTGGTATACTGTATGGCCCAAAATGCATCTTTAAAGGACCAGATTAACTATCTCGAACAAAGAACTCACTTTATATTCCTGAAAAAGTGGCATTCTGTTAAGTTTTTTTTGTTGGTGAAAATTTTCTTTTGATTATTAAATTGCTTTTGTGTTCAAGAATGGTTGATTATTTATTGTTTGCATTATGAGATTTAATGTTGAGTTATTGAAAATATCAAAGAACTTTTAAAAATGTTGATGTCGAGTTTTTTTAATTTTTTTTTTTCAATGATTGTTATTCATCCTTTGCTTCTTGATCTTTTTGTTTCATCCTAGAGCTCTTTTTAGCAACCATAGTCTACTGCTTGGTCAATATTCATCTCTGCATGCTTTCTAGCTATTATGATCGTGATGATGGATCATGGAGTGTGATTGGAAACATTGATGTAAAAATTTACACACAATCTAATCTAGAAGCAACCAATTACTATATCATGGATTGTGGAAACTTAATATCTATTAATATTTTCATGTGTCCATTCATAATTAAATTTGATATGATGATAAATTCATCTTCAATTTATTATATTATTCTCTATAAATTTATGATATACCAATGGTGGACAATATGATTATAAGTTTCTTCAAGATATAATATTGCAAGGCATGAAAAATTTAAGCTTGGTAGTACAATATTTATGTACAAGGAGATTATGATTAAATCAAACCTAACTAGACCTTCATTTAGAAAAATATGACTGTTAGATTTTCAATTCGACTAAAGCATTCATGAAAAACAATATAATTCAAGAAATCACAAAAATGACATAAAAGAAAACCTTGTGATATTTATCTATCCAACATGTTGCCATACATAACTCACATAGTAAAATTAAAGAGAAAAGTGCATAAAAAATATAAATTATTTGTAATGTTGTGTGTAAACAATGAACAAAGAAATTTATTCAAATGGTAATTAAAAAATAGTTTATTTACCAAAACTAAAGCATCGGTTCATAAGATTTTATAAAATACACTCTAGATAACATGTTGAAAATGAGTATTATAAATTAGTATAATATTTTATTATAGGATTCACAATCAATAAAAAAATTGATTATGTGAATCAAGATATTAAGATAAATCTTTTTCTAACTCTTGAAATTATGATTTCTAGAAAATTAAGAAATTCACATAGGAGGCAAGGTATTGGGAGCCCTAGTGCCATCATGCAAGTTATTTACCCACTTGGAAGGAGCATCAACCAAAGGATTCATTGCATAGTGAAGAAGCCTCGTTATGTGAAGAGTAGAGGAGGTAGGTGCCTAGTGAGGTGATTTGTGTATCACATGGGATATTTCATTTGCCAAATTTGAATTGTTATATGAGCTTCAAAAAAATTAATATTGTATCGATAAATATTTCACACAACTAACAACATTGATACAATCCTCTAAGGAATGCAACATATCTCTTTTACCCCTCAAAGGTATAGAAGAGCCATCATATCTATATTGGATAAAGAGAATATCCTATAACTCACCCAACTTATTAAACTAAGAATTGATAAAGGGAAAAGTAGAGTTGAAGGTTTAAATTCCATGGAATCCCCACAAATCCTAGTTTTGTAATAAATGCTACTCTATCATTTTTTATGGTGTATTTCATAGTTGGTGAAAGTTATCCCCTCAAGGTTAGAGGACCTTTGCACGAATTAGCTAAAACCCCTAATAAGTTTTATGCAAAATTGTTATATGGTGAGTACAAAATAGTTGAGGATCACATAAAGGTTTTTAATGGAATTTACAATATGGCATAGATCTAGCCTGAAGATGTAATTTGTTAGTTGTTTCCCTACTTGTTAGTGTAATTTTCATATAGCTAGTATTTAAGTCTTTCTTGTGGATCTATTACAATTTGGAATCGATTGGAAAACAAGCATATGAGCTAATTCAAAAATTATTCAAACCTTTCTATCTTGTATCATCAATTTTCCATGTGCAAAAAATAACCTAACAAGCCCTTAAGAATTTATAATGCTATATTTCACCAACATGTTCAAGAGGCTAATAGATCCATACACCAAGATTGAAGAACCTAGAATATAGGCCTATTTTAGGTAATTGGACCCTCTAACAAGTTTATCCTTGAGAAGGCTACCAAATGCAAACATAGATAGACTAGAAAAGGTTTAGAATGAAGCCATTACTTCCTCACAATAAATGAATCCTTAGGGAGAAGGATCATTTTGATATTTTGCGCATTAGGTTTGTCTAACATGAACACATATACATGCCATTAATAATGCCTTGAGAAACAACACTCCATTATTGAGGCCAATCCCTATCATGGTTCACCTTGCACAAAACCAACTATCCTACCAAAGTTTAGAGAATCAGACTCATACAACTCCCGTGACAACATCTATTAGATATCATGCCCACTTTTAAGTTTAATCGAACATAAGACAAACACTAATATTTTTTGTTTTATTTTATTATACTTCTAAATTGAAGCAATACAATGTCTCAAATGTGAAATAAACAAACTTAAAAATTTTCCTAAACTAAATGTTGTTGAATAACACCATCCCACCTTTTAAGGAATTTCATATAAACTTAATTTCTCAAGAGGAAATATAAGAAATTAAATGGATCACCCTGAATACTTTACTAGCATAATCAAATATAACATGTCATAATTAAGATAGAATGGTACTATAATCTTGTTCCCTAAATACTCCAATTAATTATAATTTATGAATTAGTTGATTGAATCAATAGACACATATTTTATTTAAATGATTCAAGAAAATATAAATCTCTAAAATTGCTTACCACAAAGTTTTATTTAATAACGAATAACACATATTAAATATTTTAAATATTGGGCACCTAGACTAACCATTATGCGGAGGCCAGTGCTACCTACATAAGGCTACACATGGCAAACAAGGAAGGCTTTAGATAGGTCTGGTTGGAAAGTGACTCGCTCAACATTATGAAGTGCATCAGGGGTAGTACGGAGCCAAGTTGGACTATTTTGAACCTAATTAAGGATTGTCTAGAAATGATTGCCGGTTTGGAGGAGTTCAAGATTTTGCACATTTTTCAGGAAGGAAATAAATTGATAGATCATGTTGCCAACCTGGTTGTTGAAAATGTGGCGGTTAGATGGTGGAGAGGAATGGAAACCTTCCTAAAAACTCTATGTGATCGACAAGAAATGATGTCGATATCTTCAGCCTTACAAATGAATTTAATGTTGAGAGATTATGATGGGATGGGTGCCGTTGGGAAGGTATTTCAAATTATTACCACTTTGAGAAGCTCTACAAACTTTAGCTCGCTCTATTTTTGGTTTATTTTTTTCTAGTTTTGCACCTGGTTTGCAGTTGTCTGGATTGCTTGCATAACAGAATGGGTGGTGACAAGAATAGGCATGACCCCACAACCTATGATAAGTGGCGGAATATTAAGGAGGTTTGAGAAGAAATCTCTGATGGTGGGATGGTTCTCTATCTAGAGAGTTTACATGGTAACTCTCCCCTGGTTACCGAACGCTTTGTTAAAAGGTGGAAAAAGGGTGTGTTGGTTGTTTATGGGGTGAAATTTCGTGTTGACGAAACCCTGGTTGCCACTGTTACTGGACTTGCTACTAAGGGCAAGAATTTTTTTAGAGAAAGGAAGTCTAGTGAGGAGACCATCACTTCTTTTTTTGACAAGGAAAAGGAACGACGGAGGGTGACTAAAATGGTGGATGGTGGCTACAATAGGAAAGACCTGAATTCCCTTTGGGCTGACATGGCAAAATTAATCATGAGGTATATCACTCTTGATGGAAAATTTGCTACTATTTTCTCATATCATTTTACAATTTTAAACCATTTTAGGCATGGTAAAATTATCTCCATCCCTTTCTACTTGGTTTCATCCTTGGAAAATAGTTTAGCCAAACATGCTGAGAACTAGGATAATATGGTGCTTCATGAGGGGCTTATCATGTTAATCATGGAGTATGCCAAAGCTCATGAAGTGAAACCTTCCCCCATGGATAAAACCCACATTTCTTCCTCTAACCCCGAGGTGTAGTTAGTTTCTGATAAGGAGATGGATGAGGAGGACAGTGGCACTGCCCTTGATTGGCATGATATCAAGGATTCAGAGGACCCTGAGTATAGACCGAAGAAAGAAGGGGAGCCTATGGTGACCCCTGGAACTAACAGTAGTAGGAAAAACAATCCTCCAAGGTGGGTGACAAGCAAGTTTAAGTCCAACAATAGGAAAATGCAAGACCTGGAGCCACCCATCAGCAAGAAAATGAAATTGACCAAGTCGAGTGGGTCCAAAGACAAGGACCACGAGATTATGTTAGACATCCCCAACAATGTGGATAATGAGGAATAGGGGACTATGAATAAAGAAAATGAAGGTAGTCAAAAGGGGGATAAGGTGCTGGAAGACCTAATTTTGGAGGTCACTAGGGGCCAGGAGAGCTGCTGGAAGTCGGTTGGTAAGGAAATTGGAACCCTAAAAGATGGGATTAAGGATGTTAATGACACTTTCACGGATTCTCCTTGGCCTAGTAAAACTAAGAAACTCATGAGCATGACTTAAAAGTTGTCTCATGATGTTGAAACTATGAAGATCAACCACAAGCGCACAATTGATAAGCTGGAAGAGTATGTGGATGACATCAAAGACAACCTAAATAATCTGGTGGAAATCAGTAGAGAGGCAATGAGTAATAGCGTTGATGGTTTGAAAAAAATAATGCCATGATTGCAGACTATAGAACCAAACCCATAGCTAGTGATCCTCCCTTGGGGGAAAAATGAAAAAAGAATGCTTCGGAGGCTGGTGAGATTGTTGCTAGAGGGAAGACTATCTCAGGTCCCTGTACTAGGACTAGGGTACCTCCAGATTCATCATGGAGGATTTGGAGAAAATCAACAAGAAGATTATTCAGAAGAATTTTGAACTGGTGTAATCTCTCATTTGAGTGTGTTCTCCTATTTTGGGGGGCTTTTCATGTTGTTTTTGGCTTTGGATATGTGTGGGGTTTGTCCCCTATTTTGCTTATGTTTAATGTCTATTTGGCTACTGGCCTTGGTCTATTAAACTTTTGGTTTCGGGTCCCAACACATTTACTAACTACACCATAATCTAAATATATTGATAAAAACATAAATTTCACTAAAGATTAATAACCACCATGTTTTAATTATTGATAAATAATAATTAATGAATCTTATTTATTATTAAATGAAACATAAAATTACTAAATTCTACAAAAAAATAATTCTTACATTTATTTATACTAAATAAAGGTGTTGGCTCTAAAAAAACATAAATCTTTCTATTTTCCACCTAGAATAATCTTATAAATAAAAAAATTATCATTACTATATATTTAATTAAAAGGTGGCAATTAAAATTTACATATATATAATGGTATTACTTTGATAAAATAAAACTTTAAAATATTTATTTTTTTCTCTTTTATCCAAATATATTTTTTCAAGGTTAATATCTGAATAACTCCTTTCAACAACCAAATAATTTCCAGTAGTATGCATCTTCTTTATAAAGTTAAAATAATAAAGGAATTAGTATTCACTCAATTTCATTGATTGAATCAATTATTAACTATTGGATTTAGGGCACATAAGAAACCCTATTTTCCTCAATAAGAAACAATAGAGTTTTGTGAAAATCATGTCACAATTGAAATTGCAAGATGAATGGTAGGATAAAAATATGCTCAGACTAGGTGAGATATTCCTTTCTAGAGAGATTTTTTGTTTGCTTCAATTCCTATTTATTGATCAAGAATAGTAAAGATTTATTTTCATAGAATAATTGCAATGAACAAGGGTTTATTTTCTTTCAAGATTTGTTGGTTCAAACATAACTTTTGATGTACCTATAATGTTAGTTTTTCTACTATATATAGCATCAATTAAATGTAGGAATAAGTAACATAAGAAAACCCCAAAAGTCAAGGCAATCTATTGGCATAGAATGTTCTTTATGTATATATTTTTTTCAAATATAAATGATGTAGTGGAGGAAATTTGCTACCTCAAGGATGATGAATCCAAGAGAACAAATTGGCCCTCTAGTACCTCATTTATATTGGTGCTAAGGCTAAACCAAGGGATAAAAATGTAGAACTAAGTTAACCACAAATGAAACTCTCAGATGACTTTGCTTAGTCTCTGTCTTCAAGACAAGTGCACAAAACTAGGACGCCAACATGACGTGCTATCATCTTGTATGGACAGAGAACAAAATCTGTATGGTAGTGACAAAGGTGACTAAACCACCAATCAAACAATGCAACAATAAAATAAAATAAATAATGTGGAGTACAAAATAAGTAAACAAGATATAGGAGAATGAGAGAAGCTCACATTTGGTCCATGATTGAAGCCTCTCACAAGACGATATCTTTCTCACCACTACAAACTTGCATAGAAACAACAAAGGATAATGTTGGGGGTTGTGTATAGAGACCTTCCTTAGTTAGACACCCGCTTTGGTGTTTCCACCTCCGTGAACAACCCAAATTGTAGCAACAGGTAAAACTAAAATGATAAAGATAATAGATAGATTGAAAGAAAGGGATACAAGAAGAGTGAACAAAATCCCTCTAGCATTTGTGAAGACGACACCATGAGTTCTCCAAGGAGTTGCAACAATGCTGGTATTCATACTGAAAGCTTGTGATAGATAAGGGAAATGGGTGCCAAGAGCTCAAGTTATTTCTAAAATGATCTAGAATCCCCCAAAATGCCTTCAAACAAGAGAAATATAGATTCTAGGAGGAGAACCAACATTGGTGGGTGAATGCAGGGGTGTTACGATTCCTTTGAGGTGTAGGCATAACACTTAAACAACAACCTACAAAATGTCAGATTCACAACACGCTAGCGCGTCACGCAGACATCTCCTCATCATTATAATGTATTGTGGATGCTAGGGTGATAGAGTTGGTAGGATTTTGGTCTGGAGCTAACAAAGAGAACTTGATGGGCAAAAGAAATTAAAATGGCAATACACGATCTATAATGATGTGGAAGAAGGTGCCATTTGTTGTGATGAATTGTACAAGGTGTGATTTTTGATATTAAATTGTTCCCCCACTTTAGCGAGCATGTCTTTGTTGAGAGATGTGAAGCTAATGTAGAGGAAGATAAAGAAAAGAGTCATGATAGGCAGATATAATTTCATTGATCAGACGAGGTTGTCCCCAATGAGATGAAACTAAAGTTTGAAATAGATGCTACTAACTGATGCATTGCAAACACGCTAGCTATAGACTATCATGTTGGATGATAAGATATAGGATAGATTAAGATAGATGATAGATAAGACAACATAATAGAAATGGACCTCGCTTGGAAGAAAGCCCCTAATTATGAAAAGATGCAAGATAAGCGGTCACTATGATATGAGATGTCCTAGTATGCATAGAAAAGTGTGGTATGCTAGATAGCCATATGATAGGGAGATGATATTTGTGAGATCATGCTAGTGTAGATAAACATACGATAGGGTGAGATTTTGTCATCATGGGTAGTAATACGCTAGGTACCCATGCGATTGGGCGATCAAAGATATATTTGACAAGTAGTAGATTGGTCCCTACAAAAGAGAACGAAAGAGATAGATTGAATGGTTTGGACCTCATCTAGGAAAACATGATAAATAAAAAGATCAAGTGGTTTGGCCCCCACCTAGGCAAGACATGATAAATAGAAAGATCAAGTGGTTTGGCCCCCATCTAGGCAAGACATGATAAATAGAAAGATCAAGTGGTTTGGCCCCGACCTAGGAAAACATGGAAAAGTGATCGACAAGTAACATGCAAGGGACTAGATAACAAATGTAGATCATGCAGAAATGCACATATGATGGTGCTCCTTAGAATTATATGAGTGAAAGGCATGTTATTCTAACCTAGAGAAGAGAAGTCATGACACGTCAACATAGCAAGATGTTTCTATGGAATGCCACTATTAGCCGATGACACATAAATGTCCACAACATCAATAATGAAAGAAAAAAGATAGGGGGATCTGATAGTTTGGCATCATAACCCATAGCAATGAGATAAATATGTAAGATAGTTACGAGATGGGTATATCATCATAGTGCCAAAGTTCTCGGATTTAAAGAAAAGCACATGAACACAAAGATAAAAATAAATATTTGGGCCAACATGGAAGAAGGCTAAAAATGCCCCCAATGCTTTGCATCATCCCCGAATATTAAAAAAGAAAGATATGATGGATAGAAGAAATAGATAGCAGATAGAAGAATTTGCACAATGAAAACTCCCTTGTATTCGATCACCTACAGAGTAACCCAAGTCCTCTAGGAGAGAACAACAGATAAAGACAGTCAAACTCCCATATACAATCACCTACAAAGTGACCTGGGTCCTCCGTGAGGGAACAAACCTATAAAGAAAGCATGGTGGAACATAATCATGCCTACATACTATGCCGCAAGGTAAAGAAAGATAGGGCCCTAGAGGCCTTCAACGACTAGGTCATCATCCTCCCAGTCTATATCATATGGAGAAGGAGGGCGAGACCAAAGAGATATAACGGTGCAACAACGACACCAAGTGCCTCACCAACAATGAGGGAAAGCGATGAAGAATTATCAACATCTATGTCCATAGGGTCGAAGGAGGCAAGGGTCAATGATCACGTGAAGATCATAGAAAATATTGGGATGTCCTCTAAGGAGTTGAACAAGAAAACCTTCATAGAGGAAGCAGGTGACTCACTCGGAGAAGATGAAACAAGAACAAGACTGTCGTCCTCCAAAAGAGGGGTAGTAACAAAATCAGGAGAAGATGAAGCCTTATCAATCACACACATAGAGATAGGAAAAACAACAGGCACACAAACATGCAAGGAAAAGGTTGAGGAACATAACCTGTAAGGATTTTTTCCATCGAAACTCTGAGATGGGGCCCTGCTCAAACTTGCATTTGGTCGAGACAAGTGCAATAAGTTTCCCACCAACCATAGTAGGTTGAAGGACCCCAAGAAATCTCTAATGAAGGAACGACTATGAAATTGGAGTAGCAGATAGAGACGCAATGGACACCATCTATGTATGTAGAATATCAACAGGCCAAGAAAAAATAGGTACATCCAACAAGGAGGTAATGAGGGGTGTCTCCAAAGGAGCGATGAAAACCTACACCCATTTAGGGAGACATTCATCAAAAGACCCTAAAGCAGTGGGAAGAAAAAATGAAGATGATGCAGAAATAGGAGCAATCGACGAAACAAGATCGGATGTAATAGAAGTGGGTGCTAAATATGCACCAGTAGATTACAAAGTAACATTGTGCTCTCGAGCCATAGCCCATCAATAAAATTTATTCTCATTCACATGTTGATTATGACAGAGATGATGGCTAGAAACTGAAGCTCAAGAGGATGCAGGAGCATCATGCTCCATAAGAGAGGCCTTCAAAATAGTGTTAGGGACAGGAGAAGGCCCATCTGATGGAACAAGAGGTGCATCTGAGATAGGTAATATGTTCACATCAATGGGTGCCCTACCTCACTTCTCTCAAGGAGTAGTTGAAGGGGCAGAGGGTGCTAACATAGGCTGTGAAGTAGGAGAAAGTAGTGACAAATGTACATGAGAGGAATGCTTCCCTTTCTCATAGAAAGAGGGCCAATGGATATCTACCATGATTGAGAGCTCGAAGGGAGGGTGAGCTACAAAATTTGGCAGCTCATGGGTGCCTTTCCCTCATCTACACTAGGCGCAGTCGTAGGAACAAAAGTCACCACCAGAGGCTATGCAAACCTAGGCAGATGGGGTGGTCTATTCAGAGGAAAAGGCTTAGCCGCAGCCCCCGACAATGAGGGGACATGAGGCACTAGCCACTCCAACACAAGAATAGATAGAGTAGAAGTCAATGCAGGAAGATGCAATGAATAACTAGACTAAGAATATTTATGAGTCAACTCCCCTGTCTTGTATTGATAATATGTGTGGTACATCAAGTCACCACGAGGAAGCATGGGCCCCACCAGAGGAGGCCAAAATGATGCAATGAGAAATCCCCACGAGATACCAAGGGTCGATATTCGGTATCTTGGATGACATGCATCGAACACCCATGAGGAAACTTGAGGCATTTATGAATCATTGAAGGAACCGCTTCCATAAAAATCAACTAGGGAATGCTTAGTTTAACCCAAAATAGGTCCAATTCGGGAATAATCACAAACATAGAGGACATAGCCTTGGGTCCCACGAGGACCGTCAAGGTGATGCTACCCAAAGAAGGGATAGAGAAACCATCATGCATCCTCAGGGTTTCTCAACATTCATCATATGCAGGCCTATGCCAACCGTTCATGAATAGAGTATCCTCCATAATGACATTGAATCTACATGATGGGTCAACCATCACACCTGTGAAAGTTTGACTGTTCAACTTAGCATGGATGTATAGAGGAGCGAGTTCTCCATAATATAGGGCATCCAAAGGGGTGAATGATAATGATACGTTAGACACCTTCCCCTTCTTCTTAAGAGGTGAATAAATAGGATTGATGGTGACCATGTTCAAAAATGGACCATCATATGAAGGAAGATCTGATGTAGAAATGAAATTTGTTGAATGCACGGGAAATGGATTAGTGTAGATCTACAAATCACTATTGGTTTTAACAACAAAATTGTTTGACTTATGCTTCTGCACATCAACCTTAATTGCACCACTATCAATGTGGTCTTGGATAATATTTAAAAGGCGATATCACTACTTAGTGTCATGACCAGGTACCTGATGGTTGAAGCAGTTGCCGGTGAGGAGGAACCTCAAGGAGATCAATCTAGACTGATCAACAAGATTAACCATAATGAAAACACACAGATATGATGGAAGCAATGCAGAAAAGATAGTTTTATTGCATAAAATTTGATTACATCCAATTGGTAACAACCAGGTTATAACATACCGACACACAAGCTGGTAGAATAGGTCACAACCGCGACCTTGAATCAAAAGATCTATATTCTAGGCACAGTCTATCTTTCTGATACCCTATTTAATTCCCATTGATTACATTCTAAAGTATGGTTACAAATATATATATCGATCTAAAGGATCTAGTCAACCCAAAATGAATCAAAACCTGAAGAACAAGACCTAATGTGCAAAATGTACAAGGTCGGCCTCCGCCAAGAGATTCCTCCAAAAAATCCAAAGGATGAAACGTATAAGGTAGGCCACATGCAAAGGAACATCGAGATCAATGCTTAAGGCTCTACAAGATTCAGAGTGGATTCTGGTAGATCACCAGAATGGGTCTCAGGCAACTGGTAAAAAAGGAACAAGCGGTAACAAGAAACTATCATGAAAATCGATAGCGATATCTTGTCAGAAAGTGATCCAAATGCGATGTGGTCTGAAAGGAAGAAAGATGATCAAGTATTCAATTAAAATTTAACTCCATGGGATCCAGTGAGCCAAAATTGGGACACATAGAAAAGAAAACTAAAACTGCAAACATAAAAGAAAACAAAAATGAAAATGTTTTTGGTTGATGCAAGATTGCTATGAACCGGGGATGCTCCTACATTAGACATCCAAGCTTAATGAAAAAGTGAGCCTCTCACTTTGCTGGGGTCAGAGGGAAACCAAGGTGGTCGACCTCTTCCTGAGAAATCCAAGATGAATCTTCAACCGGTCTTCTTTTCCACATCACAAGATATTATTTGTACTGATTGTTCTAGGGACTACGCCCAATCCTACTGTCCAAAATCTCTTCAATCTGATCCAGTTCCTTCTGGGACAATTATTTCTCAAGGTCTGCAACATTGTCCTCACTAAATTCTAGTTCATGGTACTCATGGAGTTCTGTAATGTTGAATATAGGTGAAATACTTAGACTATCTGATTTCTCCACTTCATATGCATTTCCATAACTGAACTTCCTCAAAATCTTATAGGGTCCAAACATTTTCATTTGCAACTTATTATAAGTTCCAACCGGGAATCTCTCTTTTCTCAAATATACCATCACTTCATCACCAACTTCAAATTCCTTATGTCTCTTCTTCTCATCTGCCTTCTCCTTATATATGTTGTTCATGTCTTCCAAATGTTGTTTAACCTAAATGTGCAATGTTGCCATGTGATCTGCAAAATCTTCTGCTTTTGAACTCTTTCTGTCTTTACTGCTAATGTCTCTCAATTCTATATCCCTCTAGGATGTACTCCGGTAATAATCTCAAAAGTTGTTTTTTCGGTACTTCTATTCACTGAATTGTTGTAGGCAAACTCTGCTTGTGCAAGGATCAAATCTCAACTTTGTTGTGAAATATGGATAGAAGAATAATGATAGCGATTCTAGAAGACTGATTGTCATGAGTTATTGATATTCTCCATCATTGAATCCGGTTTAAATACAAGAGGAAAGGTTGCCTACGTAGGGACATGTCCATACGTGGCAGTTGCCACGTATGGACATGTCCCTATGGAGGCAACCGTTCATAACAATTAGTTTGTTTATGTTTAATTTCCAAATTGTATGCTCTGTTAATATATCACTCTCCAGATAATAACCGATTTACCACTAGTTAGATTCATGAGGGCTATATCTTAACACTCCCTCTTAGCAGGAGTGGATCTAAGTAATTTTCTTGGGAGCATATTCTGTCATGACTTCTGACACAATTCGGGACAACATTTAATATAGTCTTGTCATTACAATAAACTCAATATCATGATATCCAGCTTAGTCCAGGACAATCACTTAAGAAGTCAATCATGAGATGATCACATACTTTAGGATCAAGATATCCAGCATAGTCTGGGACAAGAACTTAATGTAGTCAATCTTGACACTTGGTCAACTATTGTCAAGATCGTCACCTTGAAATAGTAACCTTAAACATAAGAAGATCGCCATCTTCTTGAACATAGTTAGAATATTGCAATATACATTTTATTTATTTATTTATTCATGAACAAATTACACATGGTAGGAATTTCATCCTAATAATCTCAATTATAATCTAGTCATACCAAGTTTACTTCTGAAGTATTCTATCTTCAATCTTGCATGTGGCTTGGTGAAGATATCAGCATTTTGTTCTTCAATACTGATGTACACTAGTTTTATGACATTTCGATCTACCATATTTCTTATGTAGTGATAAGGGATCTCAATATGTTTGGATTGATTGTGAAAAACTGGATTTACTGAGAGCTTGATACAACTCTCATTATCACAGTGAATTATTGTTGAATTCAGAGTTTTTCCAAATAATCCAAATAATAACTTTCTTAGTCATACCACTTCACAAGCTCCCATGGAGGCTGCCATATATTCTACTTCAGTGGAGCTTTCTGCAACTACTGACTATTTTCTACTGAACCAAGATATCATAGCAGAACCAAGACTAAAGCAACACCTTGTAGTACTTTTACGGTCAGTGGTACTTTCGGCCCAATCAGAATTAGAATATCCTTCAAGTTGAATCTCAACATTTTCATACTTTAAGCCAAGTCCGATTGTGCCTCGTAAATATCTTAGAATGTGTTTAGCAACCATTAGATGTATCTTCTTAGGTTCACACATGAAGTGACTTAATATATTTGTAGCATAGCAGATATTAGGATGAGTATTTACCAAATACATGAGTGAACCAATGATTTGTCTGTAGAGTGTGGGATATGTAGGTTCTAAATCTTCTGCCTCAATTTTCAGCTTGTGCAAATTAGTTTCCATTGGTGTAGCTAATGGCTTACACTCCATCATCCCAAATCTAGTTAGAATATCTATGGTGTACTTTCCTTGATTTAGGAAGATGTTTTTCTTCTGCCATACTTCTAATCCCAGAAAATAATGTAGAAGCCCTAGATCCTTCATATAGAATTCTACTGCCAGATCTTGCTTACATTTCTCAATGAGATTATCCTCTCCTGTTATCAAAAGATCATCCACATAAAGGACCAATATAATCATATTACCATTTGAAGCCTTGAAGTAGATGTTGGGATCTGCTAGGTTCTTGGAGTACCCTAGTTTGGAGAGATAGTTGTCTATCCTTGCATACCAGGCCCTAGGTGCTTGTTTTAACCCATAGAGAGCTTTCTTTAGTTTACAAACATAGCAATTTTTATCACGTACGGTGAATCCTTCTGGTTGTTCTATATATACTTCTTCTTCAATTGAACCATTTAGGAAGGCAATCTTTATGTCCATTTGGTGAATTTTCCATCCTTTGGATGCTGCAATTACAATGATTGTTCTTACTGACGTATACCGGGCAACTGGGGCAAATGTCTCTTCATAATCAATTCCTTCTTTTTGAGAGAATCCCCTGGCCACAAAGCGAGCTTTATGTTTTTCAATGCTGCCATCATATGCATATTTGATCTTGAATAACCACTTGGATGAGACAACTGATTTGTCTTTTGGTCTTGGCACTATATCCCAAACATCATTCTTTAGTATAGATTGATATTCTTCAACCATAGCATCTTTCCAAGCCTATTTTGATAAGGCTTCTTTGACATTTGTTGGTTCAGAATTTGTGAGTTCGGTTAGAAGTGCAGCATAACATTTTAGAGTTCTTGTTCTCTTATTTTCTTTGGAAATTTCATTTGGTTCTACATTATTCTCTTCAATCATTTTCCTTGCCCATAGAGGTCTTTTCTTCTTATTGAGTGTTTCAATATTTTCATCAACAAGAGGTTCAGAAGCTCTTATGATGTCCTCCCTCTCAGTGTTTGAAGGTTTGGAATTTTCTATGATATTCTCCCTCTCAATCTCAGTTATGTGATCTTCTTCTTCTTTAGTAATGTTATCATCCTTAGGTTCTTTGAGTGTAATGTTTTCTTCAAACTTTACATCTCTACTTATCTCAATAGATTTTTTTCCTCAAATGTAAATGCGATATCCTTTAGTATTTTCACTATAGCCAATGAAGATACCTCTTTTTCCGGATGGTTCTAGTTTTGTCCTCTTTTCTTTAGGAACATGTATATATACGGAACAGCCAAATATCCTTAAATGACTTAATTCTAGTTTGTTCCTTGTAAAATCTTCTTCAGGAGTTATATTTTCTAGAACTGAGTGTGGACATCTGTTTTGAATGTAGACTATTGTATTTGAAGCTTCTGCATAGAATGAAGTGTGTAAGTTTTGGTCATGCATTATGGCTTTTGCTGCTTCAATTATGGTTTTGTTCTTTGTTTTTGCTACTCCATTCTATTGTGGATTCTATGGTACAATATACTCCCTCTTAATCCCAACAGAATTACAAAAGTCTTTGAAGTTGTCAGATGTATATTCTCCCCCATTGTTGGATCTTAACACCTTAATTTTCTTCCCTGACTAGTTTTCTACTAGTGCCTTGAATTCTTTGAACTTAGATAGTACTTCATTTGAGTCTTTGCACCTTAGAAAATATATCCATGTTTTTCGAGAGTAGTCATCAACAAAGATTATGTAGTATAAGGATCCAGTTAGGGATGGTGTTGACATGGGACCGCATAGGTCTGAGTGAATTAGTTCTAAAATAACTTTTGATTTGTGCTCACTTGAGGGAAAAGAAACTTTCACATTCTTTCCCAAGGCACATCCTTTGCAAATGCCTATGTGTTCAGATTTTAGTTGGGACAGTCCTGAAGTAATCTTCTTTATGTTGGATAGAGCACTATATCTTAGGTGTCCTAATCTTTTGTGCCATAATTCATTATTATTTGAAACTTCAAGATTTAGTGCTTCCTTTTGATCACTACATAGTTTGTATAGGCTAGCATCTCTTGAACCTACTGTTATGGCATTTTTTATATTTGTATTTTTAGGCCAGAGTAGAACTTTATCTTTATTGAAGGTAACCTGATATCCTTGATCAGCTAGGCCTAAGATTGAGACTAGATTTCTTTTTATTCCAGGTACAAACAAAACATCCTTTAATTGTAGAGATACTCCATTTCTTAGTTTGATAGTACAAGTCCCAATTCCTTTCACAGGATATGTGGAGTTATCTCCAATAGTAACCTCTTCACTTGAGTGCCTGTTAAGTGTTTCAAACTAATTTCTGAATCCAGTTATATGCCTTGATGCTCCACTGTCTATGATCCAAGTGTTTTTATTTGTAATTATTTCGCTTGATAGGGCTAAGAAGAAAAGTGAGTTTTCTCCTTTGACTTCAGCTAGAGTAGCTTGTGTTTTCTTCCTTTCTGGACAATTCTTGTGAGTGTGCCCATATTTGTCGCATTTGTAACACTGAATTTTAGACATATCTCTTTTCTGATGGTTTTTATTTCCTCTCTTCCATTTGGAGAACTTTTTCTTTTTGTTGAAGGTATTTGTATTAAGTGCTTGGATTTCTCCTTCTTTATTTTTCCCTAATCCTCTTGAGATTAGTTGATATTCCTCTTGAATGCACTCATTCTTAAGTTGTTCAAATTTGGGTAAGGGGGGTGTTCTGCTAATACATTGAATGTAGGATTCCCATGAAATTGGTAATCCTCTTAGGGCTATGAGAGAGATTTCCTGATCAACTACCTCATTTCCAATAGTTTGTAATTGGTCTTTTACTTTAGATATCCTTGAAAAGTATGTAGATATTGTATCATCTTTATTCATCTTTATGTTTAAAAGTTGTTGTTTCAAGGTTAACATTCTGCTCACATTGTTAACTTCATATGTATTTTTAATGGTTTTAAATACTTCATATGCTTTAGGCAGTCTGGCTATAGATGGAAGAATATGATCTTTAACTGAGTCAATAATTATTTTCTTTGCTTTATTATTATGCCTTTTCCAGGTAGATTTCTCTAGTTCATCATTTGGCATGTCTAGATTTTCTTCTATGTAAGACTCTAATTCTAGTTCTTCAAGAATGGCAATGATTCGTATCTTCCAGGAAATGAAGTTGGAGGCTCCTTCGAGTCTATCATCCACTCTCATATTACTTGACATTTTGAATATTTTCTTAGTCGGATATATCCTCTGCGTATATAGCCTGTGCATTGATTTGTGATTTACTTCCGATAAATGCTTATGAGTAATATGGCTGTCTAATTTATTCTCTTAATATGCTGGCTCTGATACCATGTTGTGAAATATGGATCAAAGAATAATGACAGTGATTCTAGAAGACTGATTGCCGTGAGTTATTGATCATCTCCATCATTGAATCCGGTTTAAATACAAGAGGAAAGGTTGCCTACGTAGGGACATGTCCATATGTGGCAGTTGCCACGTATGGACATGTCCCTAAGGAGGCAACCGTTCATAACAATTAGTTTGTTTATGTTTAATTTCCAAACTGTATGCTCTGTTAATATATCACTCTCCAAATAATAACCAATTTACCATTAGTTAGATTCATGAGGGCTATATCTTAACAAACTTCTAGTTTTATCTCCCACTAAACATCTCAACAAGTTTCCCAAACTCTAGTTAACAACTTCTGTCTGTCCATTAGTTTGTGGATGAAAAGTAGAACTGAACTTCAAATCGGTCTTCATCTTCTTCCAAAGTGTTCTCCAAAAATAGCCAGCAAACTTAGTGTCTCTATCTGAAACTATGCTCTTAGGTAATCCATGCAATCTCACCACTTCCTTGAAAAATAGGTCTGCTACATGTAATGCATCTAATGTCTTCTTACAAGGTATGAAATGAGTCATCTTTGAAAATATATCTACTACCACAAATATAGAATCATTCCCTCTTGGTTTCTGAGGCAATCCAAGTACAAAATCCATGCTAATATCCTCCCAAGGTCTTACCAGTACTGTTTATACAATCCCACATTCTGACTACTATCTTTTGCAACTTGACAAACTCTACAATTCTGCACATATCTCTTAACATCCTTATGAATCTGGGGCCAAAAGTACTACTCACTCACCAATGCAACTGTTTTGTCATTGCCAAAATGTTTGGCTAAACCTCCACTATATTTCTCTTTTATCAGGTTCTCTCTCATGGAACTCTTAAGTATGCTCAACTGAACTCCCCTGAATAACATCCCATCGTAAATGAAATAATCCAATAATTTTCTCCTATCAACCATAACCGGTTCCCTACATGTTTTCCAATGTTCTACAAAATCCAGGTCTTCATCATACAAGGTCTTCAAATCTTCAAAACCTAATATTGTCACTCTCATCTCTATCAATAAATTCCTTCTCCTACTCAATGCATCAACAAATTTGTTAGATTTACCACTTCTATGCTTCAACACAAAGGTGTAACTCTACAAAAAAACTACCCATCTCATATGTCTCTGATTCAACTTACTCTGACTGTTCAAATACTACAAAGCTTGATGATCTGTATACAACACAAACTCCTTAGACAACAAGTAGTGTCTCCATTTCTTTAAGGCTTGAATTATGGCATAAAATTCCTGATCATATACTGAATATCTCTTCTGGGCATCATTCAATTTCTCACTAAAATAGACTACTTCTCTCCCTTCTTGACTCAAAACTACTCCTATTATTGTTCCACTTGAAACACCTTATTGAAATCTAGTAAATCTAACATAGGCTGCTCAGTCACTTTCTGCTTCAACAATTAAAAACTTTTGTTTGCTCTGGTGGTCCACTTGAATTCCTTCCAATCTCCTCTCATGGTCTCAGTCATAGGGTTATAAATTGAATTGAAATTTCTGATAAACTTTCGGTAAAAACTAGCCAATCCATGAAATGATCTTACCTCTCCAGTGCTTTCTGGTGTAGGCCACTCAAAAATGGTGTTCACTTTCTCAAGGTCCATCTTCAAACCATCCTTAGATATCACAAATCCTAAATAGACTAACTCATCCTTCATGAAAGTACACTTCTTGATATTGATCAACAACTTTTCTTCTCTCAACCTCTGTAAAACTTGTCTTAACTGCAACAATTCCTCCTCTTTTGGTTTACTGAAAATCAGAATGTCATCCAAATACACAATACAAACTTACCCAAGAATTTCTTCAATACCTAATTCATTATCCTCATGAAAGTACTCGGTGCATTAGTCAATCTAAAAGGCATCACCAACCATTCATATAGTCCTTCATTTGTCTTAAATGTTGTCTTTCACTCATTACCTTCTTTGATCATGATCTGATGATATCCACTCTTCAAATTTATCTTTGTAAAGTATTTTGTTCCACTCAAACAGTCCATTATGTCATCCATCCTAGGCAAAGGAAACTAGTATATCATTGCGATCTTGTTTATTGCTCTTGAATTGGTACACATCCTCCATTCTCCATTCTTCTTAGGTGCTAATATTGTTGGTACTACACAAGGTCTCTGACTCTCCCTAATCAAACTTTCTTCAATAACTCCTGCACTTGTCTATTTAGTTCTTTATTCTCTGCCGGTGTCAACCATTGTGCAACTTTATTAGGCAAACTAGCTCTGGGAACCAAGTCCATGCACTGACTAATACTTCTAACAGGTGGTAATCCATTAAGTACATTTTTTGAAATGATATCCTCATATTCTGTTAGCAAGTCTCTTATCTCTTCCAGGTGCTCTTCTTTTGATTTCGGTCTCTCAGTCTTCTTAGGAATTAAGGGAAAACACACATTCTCATGTCTCAGTCCATCCATGAATTTCCTTCCATCTACTAAACAAATTTTGGTATTTGTACAAACTTCACTCTTCAAAGGTTACTCCAAAGGTAACAAGGTTTGCTTCATCCCATTGGCCACAATAGTGTATGTATTATTCCTCCCATCATGTATTTCCTGTCTATCAAACTACTAAGGTCTTCCCCACAAAAGATGATAAATATCCATAGGCATAATATCACACAAAACTTCACCATGATAATTCCCAATTTTCAATTTTACCAAACACTATTCACTTACTAACAACTTATGTTCATCCTAAATACATGCTATCTGATAAGGCTTAGCGTGTTTCAATCTCTCCAATTTCAACTTATTCATCATCTCTTCTGAAACAATATTATTTGAACTACCACTATCAATAACAACTTTACAACACTTACCGAATACCTTACATCTAGTCTTGAACAGATTCTTCCTTTGCAAGGGTTCTTCATCTCCTCCGGTATGACACAATGCTCTCCTCATCATCAATAGTTATCCATCTTCCAGTTTATTGTCTGATCTGGTGGGGTTCTCTTCCACCACTGTGACTCTTCCTATAGCCTATGTCTTCTTACATTCAATTGCACGATGTCCTTCTCCTCCACACTTAAAGAAGGTCCATTTGAATGTCCTCTTGTCTTGTCTTCCAAAGTTCTCATTCTGGTAACCATCTGGTTCTCTCCTCCTGTAGAAATTTCTATCATCCTTATAGTATGAATTACCTTCTTTTCTCACTTGTCCTTGTTTTGATCTGTGCTGGTTCCTCTTCCTTTGGTATATCCTCTTCCTCCTTGAAATCTTCCTCTAGTAAACCTTCCACCTCTACCTCTCTATCTCTACTCATGTCTTTTATTCAATTTCTCTTCAGCCTTTAGTGCATACTAGTAAGCCTCTTCAAGACTCTCCAATTTGATCATACCGAGTTCATCTTGTATAGACATCGACAATTCGTTCAAATATCTTGCAATTTGTTAAACTTCATCATCAACATGTCTGGATTTGATGTTCAATTTGTAAAATGCTTCGGTGTACTCCTTCCCACTAGATTCCTTTTGTCTCATATTCTATAACTTTCAGAATAAATCCACTTGATAATTTTTCGGGAAAAACTCTAATTTTAACTTAGCAATCATCCCATCCCATGTCTTAATCTTTTCTTTACCTCTTCTTTGTCTATCAACTTTCAAATTCTCCCACCAAAGAGATGCATGACCTTTCAACTGGATACATGCATATTTCACCTTCCTCTCCTCTGCAGTTTTTTCAAAATCAAAATACTTTTCCATCTCCAAGATCCAATCCATCAATTCATCTAGGGCTTCTTCTCCTTCATCTTCACTTACATCTTGAATATGTCAGCCTGTTCTCTGGGTTGTCTCCATGGCTTCTAACTGGGCTGCTATTCCTCGCAACATCTCCATTACAACCGGGACCTTGAATCCAAAGATCTATCTTCTAGGCACAGTCTATCTATCTGATACCCTGATTGATTCCCATTGATTATATTATAAAGCATGGTTACAAATATATATATCTATCCAAAGGATCTAGTCGTTCCAAAAGGAATCAAAACCCAAAGAACAAGACCTGATGTGCAAAATGATCAAGGTTGGCCTCTGCCAAGATATTCCTCTAGAAAATCCATAGGATGAAATGTAGAAGGTCGGCCACATGCCAAGGAACATCGAGATTGATGGTCAAGGCTCCACAAGCTTTAGAGTGGGTTTCGATAGATTACTAGCATAGGTCTCAAGCAACCAGCAACAAAGGAACAACCGGTAACAAGAAACTATCATGAAAACTAGTAGCGATATCTTGCCGAAAAGAGATCCAAATGTGATGTGATCTGAAAGCAAGAAAGATGATCAAGTCTTCAAGAAGAATCCAACTCCACAGGATCCGGTGAGCCAAAATCGGGACACACAAAAAGGAAAACTGAAACTACAAATAGAAAAGAAAATGCTTTTGGTTGGTGCAAGATTGTTGTGAACAGGGGATGCTCCTGCATCAATGGTAATGGCAAAATTTTGATCCATCGTACTAGCATGGATATGCTCTATTATCAGGGAGCAGTCAAACCTCAGGAAGGGTAATTAGATTATATTTTAGTAATCATTGCATTATGCTTAAGTAGGAGTCATTTAATTTAGTGAATGTTCTATTTTGTTGTGATCCCTACGGAACAACCACAACATTAGCTACAAATTTCCTTTTTCTAGACACTTCCATGGATGTGCCTATGAAAGACCCACCACGAGGGTCCGAAGTAGAATCTTTGAACTGTATCATCGTGTGCTGGTAATTTGTGAGTGCAGAACACATATTAGCAAAGTTTTGGTAATGATTAAGGGATAGCTTCTCCTTGATTGCCAATGAACATCCTTTGTAAATAACTATCTGACAAGGAAAATAGGATCCTGGTAGAGATTGACTGATATATTGACATAAAATCCATGACCTTTTTGTTGGGTTTTTGCTTACAATGAACAAGGTCAGCGATAGTGACCCTGTTGCCAATGCTAGCCTAAAACCATTTAAGGAATAGATCCATAAATTGGTCAAAGGTATGGATAGAATGACCCAACGAGGAGCTATACCCTTCTAACATAGTTCCTTTAAGGGACCATGAGAATGTTGGGAAAAATGGTGTCTCAACCTTGTATTTATATGAGGTTACTATTTATAGTAAGTTTTTATTTGAGCACGAAATGGTGTGAAACTCTCCCTAAAGCTTCTGGTTGGTTAGATAAGCATTCCGGTAAAGTTGCGTCGCAAGGTCACAACTAGTTTTGAAGATATTAATGTTTTCGTCTTGGAGGGGTGCAATAAAATATTTAAACTTAATTTTGGGGACTTTAGAGGCTCCGAAATGCCTTAAAAAGTGGCCATAACTGGTGAAGCGGGTTACAAGGTGATAGAGCACTTCGCGAACTTTCTAGCGCTTCAAACGGTTTGTCAATCGGACACCCGGTTCTCAAGTTATGGCCTCCGGAAGTTTGTACTCCTGAAATAGGAAAAATAATTTGTATCAGATACATAAATGAGCTGTAAAAGGGAGTGACACGTGTTGTTGTGTGCTTTAACATGTCATAGGGCATCTAGAAGGGAGATAAGGTCGGCTACACCTTATTGGGTGGTTTTAGCCCATGGTTTTGTAATACCGTTTGACGGTTTTTTGTATTGTATCTCCTATTTATGAGGTGTGTGAGATAGAGGTTGTGTGTAAGAGTCCTATGGCTATTGAGTTGCCTCTGAATCTCTGATTAGTGCTACTCCTGCGAAGAGCTTGCTTTGCAAGTATGTTGTAATCTGTTTTTGATTGCTGAATAAAATATTGAGCTGCTTTTGGAGTGTGGGGTTTTTCTCCCGAAAGGGTTTTCCCCACGTAAATCATTGTGTTGTGTTATGAATGTTATTATATCTATTTCTATTTTCTATAACTGTTGTAACGATCTGAAAAAGTTTTGCATTACCCTCCTCTCAAGGTTAGTGTAGGAAGTTGTTTCCGCTACTTAACTTCCTTACAAGTGGTATCAGAGCCTGATCACCTTTGGTTTCAATTGTGGGCAGTTGGGTTTTTTGAACTAATCCAGATTTGAGTGGGAGCTTGTGCAGAAGACACTTTTTGATCTTGTTGCAGGAATATTCAGATGGCGAGTTCGTCAGGGAGAATAGAGGTGGAGAAATTTAACGGAAGTAATTTTGAGATGTGGAAGCTGAAGATGGAAGATCTGCTAATAGATCGAGATCTTTGGGATGCTGTTGATGCGAATGTCCAAAGGCCCTCAGATCCTATTGCGGCAGCTCAATATGATGTTATGGACTGAAAAGCCAAGGGTCTAATCAGACTGTGCCTGGCAGACTCTGTTCTAATCAATGTCCATGAAGAAAACTCTGCAAAGAAGCTATGGACTAAGCTTGGTGAGATGTATCAAGTGAAATCTTTATTAAATCAAATTTTCTTAAGAAAGAAATTGTATTCCTTGAAGATGGAAGAGGGCGGACGAATTGCAGACCACCTGGAAGCATTCAATATGTTGGTGGCTCAATTAGTATCCGTCAGTGTTAAGATGGACGAGGAGGAGAAATGTCAGATCTTGCTTTGCTCTTTGCCTGATTCGTGGGATTCTCTTGTTATGGCTATCGGTAGTACTTCTGTTGTTTTGAAATCTGAAGACGTGGTGGGTGCCCTACTCGGTGAAGAGATGCGAAGGAAGGTATCCATTAGTTCAAAGGAAGCCTTAACCATTCATGGAAGACCTAGGGAGAAAGGCAAGAAGAATGAGAAGCGCGACAAGTCCAAATCCAAAGGGAGATCGAAATCTCCTAGAAAGTCCAAAGTCATTTGCTGGAACTGCGGTAAACCGGGTCACATCCGTAAGGACTGCAAAGAAGAAAAGAAGAAGAAGAAAAAAAAAAAGTTCGATTCTGATTCTGAGTCCGACAAGGAAGATGGCAATGCCTTTATTGCGGCTTTGGTGACTCATGCAGGTAATGATGCCTGGCTAATTGACTCAGGTGCATCTTTTCATATGACTTCCAATAGAGATTAGTTTTCTGAATATGAAGGATTTAATGGAGGTAAGGTGTACTTGGGTGATGATTCACATCTAGACATTGTTGGTCGAGGTAAAGTTAGAATCAGGTTTTCTGATGGTAGAATAAAAAGGATTAATGGTGTGCTGCATATCCCTGGATTAAAACGAAACCTGTTATTTGTGAGCAAACTGATAGATGCGGGTGTGCAGGTAGTCTTTTCTGAAGTAGGATGTAAGATGATTAAGGGTGCTATGGTAGTTGCTAGAGGTGTTAGGTTTGGCACTTTGTATAAGCTTGAAGCATACACTGTTGAGTGTAATAGCACTTCTGTAAAAAGTAAATCCGCGGATACTTCACTGGAAGATTTGAAGGTTTCACCTTCAGCAGATGGAAATGGTTTTTGGGTACCTAAGGGTGCTCTTTCGTCTGAAGCAAAGTTACCTGCAGAGAAGACTATGTTATGGCACCAGAGACTTGGCCACATTGGAGAAAAGGGTCTAAGGACCTTGAAAAATAAAAACCTTGTTGAAGGTTTGAATGACTGTAATCTTGACTTTGATTTCTATGAGCATTGCATTTATGGAAAACAAAACCGCGTTCAATTTTACTCGAGTTCTCATAAAACTTGTGGTGTTTTGGATCTTATCGATTCTGATGTGTTTGGTCCAGTAGATGTCTCTTCGATTGGAAAATCCACATATTATGTTTCATTTATTGATGATTTTAGTAGAAGGACATGGGTTTATTTTCTAAAGAGAAAATCTGAAGTTTTTAGTCATTTTAAAGAATTTAAAGCAATGGTTGAGTTGCAGACTGGAAAGAAAATAAAATGTTTGAGAACTGATAATGGCGGTGAGTTTTGCTCTAATGATTTTGATAGATTTTGTAAAGACTATGGAATTAACAAGCAGAAGACAACTCCGTATTCTCCACAGCAGAATGGAGTTGCAGAAAGAATGAACAGGACACTGATGGAGAAGGCTAGGAGTATGTTGAGTGGTGCTGGTCTCGAACAAAAGTTTTGGGCTGAAGCTGTTGCCACTGCTTGCTACCTGATTAACAGGTCTCCTACATCAGCTCTTGTTGATAAAACGCCTATGGAAGCATGGTCAGGTCACAAGCCTTCATTGAGACATCTTAGAGTTTTTGGTTGCGAGGCATATGCACATGTGCCAAAGGAGAAATGAACAAAGTTGGAGAACAAGGTTGTGAAATGTATCTTCATCGGGTATAGTTATGGTGTGAAAGGATACAAGTTTTGGGACCCTGTTGCACAAAAGGTAATTCACAGTAGAAGTGTTATTTTTAGAGAAATTAAGTCTCCTTCTGTTACATTGTAGCCAGAATAGACTAAAAAGGAAGATGTGATTCAACTTCCTTCTACACCTGAAAGAGTTGAATCGAGACCCCTAGATAGGCAAGAATTTGAGGAGAGCTCGTCTAGCTCTGAATCTTCAGAAGAGGAGGAAGAACCTCCAACTCAGCTTGTTCGAAGGTCTACAAGACATAGACAACCACCTGAAAGGTATTCACCTAATGATTGGAGATGTATTTTTGCTCTGAATACTAGTGTGGATGAACCGAAATCTGTAGAAGAGGCATTAGGTATGAATGATGCAGAATCCTGGAAGATTGCTATGGAGGAAGAAATGACAGCTTTGAAAAAGAATGATACATGGGATCTTGTACCATTGCCTGAAGGACGAAAACCTATTGGTTGTAAATGGGTGTTCAAGAAAAAGATTGGTTCAGATGGAAGCATTGAGAAGTATAAAGCAAGGTTGGTTGCAAAAGGCTACTCTCAGGTTGAGGGTGTTGATTACGGTGAGATATTTTCTCCTGTTGAAAAAATGACGTCCATTAGATTTTTGCTTTCTATTGCTACTGCTTATGATTTAGAGGTTGAGCAAATGGATGTGAAAACTGCTTTCCTTCATGGTGATTTGGAAGAAGATATTTATATGACACAGCCGGAGCACTATGTGGTGAAAGGCAAAAGTAATTTGGTCTGTAAATTGAAGAAATCTTTGTATGGCCTCAAACAAAGTCCTAGGATGTGGTACCAGAAGTTTGATACATATGTGTTGAGTTTGGGATTTGAACATTCTAAATCAGATCACTGTGTTTATTATAAATCTGATGGTGATCATTTCTTATTCATTGCATTGTATGTTGATGATATGTTATTCATTGGTAAAGGGAAAGGTATGATTTCAGAACTGAAGTCTCATCTCACTGCTAAATTTGAAATGAAAGATCTTGGTGCAGCAAAGCACATTCTTGGGATGGAAATTAGAAGAGATAGGGTAAACAGAACGCTATGGCTAGGCCAGAGTAAGTATGTGAATTCAGTGTTACAGAGGTTCAACATGCAGAATTGTAGACCATTGAGTGTTCCTTTTACAGTTGGAATGAAACTATCTATTTCAGATTGTCCTACATCCCCATTGGAGATGGAAGACATGAGTAGAGTGCCTTACCAGAGTGTGGTTGGGAGCTTGATGTATGCTATGGTCTGTACTAGACCAGATATTGCCCAAGCAGTGGGAATACTTTCTAGATATATGTCTAATCCTGGTAGAGTTCATTGGGATGCAGTCAAAAGAGTCTTCAGATATTTGAAGGGAACTTCAGAGTATTCTTTGTGTTATCATGGTAATTCAGGTGGAGATATGACTTCCCTTGATATCCATGGTTATGTTGATTCAGATTGGGCAGGTGATATTGATAGCAGAAGATCCACCAGTTCTTATGTGTTTACTTTGTTTGGTGGTGCAATTAGTTGGATGAGTAAGTGACAGGCTGTGGTTGCTTTATCCACTACTGAAGCGGAGTATATGGCAGCTACTCATGCTTGTAAAGAGGCCATTTGGCTTAAGAGACTGTGTTCGGATATTGGAATAAAACAAGGTACAGTGATAGTTTACTGTGACAGTCAGAGTGCAATTAGCCTAGCTAAGAACCCAACATTTCATGCCCGGACCAAACATATTGATGTTCAGTATCATTTTGTTAGAGATATGGTCGAAGATGGTAGGGTGAAGTTGGTTAAGGTGGAAACTTTGATGAATGTTGTAGATGCTTTAACTAAGGCTGTGAGCACAGAGAAGTTCAGATGGTGTTCAGAATCTATGGGCCCTATGGCCCCTAGCAATTGATTCATTGTGTTGACATTCCCTTCCGCTCCTGCAAGGTGTTCGACAAGTGGGAGATTTGTTGGGAAAAATGGTGTCTCAACCTTGCATTTATACGAGGTTACTATTTATAGTAAGTTTTTATTTGAGCATGAAATGGTGCGAAACTCTCCCTAAAGCTTCTGGTTGGTTAGATAAGCATTCCGGTAAAGTTGCATCGCAAGGTCACAGCTAGTTTTGAAGATATTAATGTTTTCGTCTTGGAGGGGTGCAATAAAATATTTAAACTTAATTTTGGGGACTTTAGAGGCTCTTAAATGCCCTGAAAAGTGGCTGTAACTGGTGAAGTGGGTTACGAGGTGATAGAGCACTTCGCGAGCTTTCCGGCGCTTCAAACGGTTCGTCAATCGGACACCCGGTTCTCAAGTTATGGCCTCCGGAAGTTTGTACTCCTGAAATAGGAAAAATAATTTGTATCAGATACATAAATGAGCTATAAAAGGGAGCGACATGTGTTGATGTGTGCTTTAACATGTCATAGGGCATCTAGAAGGGAGATAAGGTCGGCTACACCTTATTGGGTGGTTTTAGCCCATAGTTTTGTAATACCGTTTGACAGTTTCTTGTATTGTATCTCCTATTTATGAGGTGTGTGAGATAGAGGTTGTGTGTAAGAGTCCTATGGCTATTGAGTTGCCTCTGAATCTCTGATTAGTGCTACTCCTGCGAAGAGCTTGCTCTGCAAGTATGTTGTAATCTGTTTTTGATTGCTGAATAAAATATTGAGCTGCTTTTGGAGTGTGGGGTTTTTCTCCCGAAAGGGTTTTCCCCACGTAAATCATTGTGTTGTGGTATGAATGTTATTATATCTATTTCTATTTTCTATAACTGTTGTAACGATCTGAAAAAGTTTTGCATTACCCTCCTCTCAAGGTTAGTGTAGGAAGTTGTTTCCGCTACTTAACTTCCTTACAGAGAATAGTTTAAGAAAGAAAAAATCTACATTGTAGTAATCACTACACATGGTCATAAAGATATCAATGTGCACATTAGGGTCCCCATCACCATTGAATCTATCAAAATTCAATGAATCAATTGCAGGAGGAAGGATGTTGTTCAAGATAGTGATATCAAAGGGACTCTTCCTATAATATGTAGGCATAGATGATTGACTAGAAGTGAAGGCCAGGTTTGTAAGTTGTAATTGTAACTACCCCATGTTCTGTAAGATAGTGTTCAAGACAAGATTAGAGGGTGGAGGAGGCAATGGTCCACCCTATGTGCCACCACCTCCACCAGCATCTCCAAGAGATTCAGTGCCATCAGCAGATGTAGTTCTAGTGCTAACCATAGAGATATGAACTCCAGCAAAAGCAGAGGTCGAGCTACTAGACATACATGTGTGACCTAAGTGAGTGGATGAGACATTAATGCTAGAATAGTGGAATCCACCATATGGATGCTCAACACCAGTATGTCAAAATCAATCTAAGAACTATAGGCATCAAACTGGCTATCCTAAGGGGGTGCATCTTCTAAGGGTACATGGTTTTTGACAATCATACATAATGTCCTTAGCATCTCTAAACCTTTCTTATCTTAGATGACCATGTCTCTTAAAGTATTGACTACATTCCTAGCTTGACAAAGGACATTCTCCCAATTAAAGAACCCTTCAAAATATCTCAGGTTCTCCTCTACAGACTAAATTTGGTCAAATTCAATACTGAAAATGGAATCATGGTCAACAACAGGAGGAGAAGGCGACATAGAGTTCGTCGGGGACTTGTTCTGAGAACTAGTAGCTAACAAGCCTCCCATAAAAGGTATTTGTAGAGTATAAGAGGGGAAACGATTGCTTGGGTTAGGAAGAGGTTTTCTAATAAAGGTGTTGGATAGAGGAGGATTGTAATGATCAGGAGGGAAACTCGGTCTAGATGTCCTCTTGACTATAACTCCTATGGTAGTCTAGGTCATAAAGCTCATAGACAAGCCTCACAATGCTGAGATCACACTACAGGAACATAAAGGTTTTTGTTCTCTAACAAAGCTTGCTAAATAGGAAGATGAAGAAATGAATGCAAATGCTAAAACAAAGATGCAAACTAGGTTCTTTCCTTTTTTTTAAAAATTTATATTTTAGATCTTAAATGTATGCAATGAACTAATGATGCAAAAGGAAAATTGGCTTCATGTCATGTTCACCAAAATGTAGAGGAGGAAATATTTTACCTCAAGGATGATGAATCCAAGAGAACAAATTGGCCCGCCACTACCTCAATTATACTAGTGCTAAGGGTGAGTCAGTGGATAAAAATGTAGAACTAAGCTAACCAGCCACAAATGAAACTCTTAGATGACTCTGCTTAGTCATCATCTTTAGGACGGGCGTGCAAAAATGGGACACCAGTGCGGCACGCTATCGTCTTGTACAGACAAAGTACAAAATATGTACGATAGTGGCAAAGGTGACTAAAATACCAATTAAACCATGCGAAAATAAAATAAATAAAACACTACGAAGTACAAAATAAGAAAACAACATAAAGGAGAATAAGAGAAGCTCACATTCGGTCCACAATTGAAGCCTCTTGCAAGATGATAGCTTTCTCACTGTATATGGTGAAAAGGGATAACAATAATAACGATATTGAAAGGCTAAATGAATTCAACCACAAAACCATAGCCTAACAAAAACAAAGATCCACCATAACATATGAAGATTACCTAAGACAATGCAAATCAAATGAAATCACAAAGATTATACCATCACATATCCAATAGGGTTTGGATCTCCATTCTTCCTATCTCCATTGATCTTGCTTGATATATTTGCTCTCAGATTTTATGTGTGCACAAGAGCTCAACAAAGAATGGAAATGTGGTTGCAAGTAGGATCGCCTATGTTCAAAAGCGTAGTGTAGTCAAGTAGTCAATGGGGGGGGGTTTGATAATGAAGGAAGCATCTCCTTATATAGAAGACATTATATGAAATGGAAGGATAAGATTGAGAGGTGTAAAAGGAGGTCGGCTATGATTAGAGGGTAGGTAAAAGAAATAATAAAATAATGAAAGGGGTAGGTAGTGTATGAATTAAGAGATGAATGACATGTGTCATGGGTAGAAAAGGTTAATGAATTAATTAAATAAATAAAGATTTATTTAATTAATAGAAGGACTGGGATAATTAAATAAATAAAATATTTATTTAATTTAGGAAAAGGATAATTTAAATAAATAAAGGTATTTATTTAAATGAGAAATAAGGCTAGAAGAGGATAAATGAATTAATTAAATAAATAAAGATTTATTTAATTAATAGAAGAATTAAGCTAAAGTAATTAAATAAATAAAGATATTTATTTAATTAGACTGGACAATTTTGGGTGTCTACATTTTGCCCCTCTTTGAGACAATGCAGCTTGTTGCGTTGTTTCAAAGAAGATAAGATGAACTAATACAGAGTTGCCCCAAGATGGGAATGATATGCCCCCTCGAGAGATTGGATGAAAATGTCTGAAAAGATCGTAGACAATCTCTCGATAAGAAAGAAAGGCTAGAATGGACTGACCAGATAGGATAGAGTGATAGAGTCACGGGATTAAGAAGACTGACTCGAGAAACGAGGGCTAGGGAAGTCTATAAGGTAGACCATGAGGGAAATACATCCTCATTGTCATCCACACATCCACGAGATCAGAGTGCAGAGTGAAATAGAGCAGCAACAGTCAGCAGTGATGGCTTTGATTCATAGATTCAATCGCGTTCGTCGATTCCAGAGGCCAACAGAGATAGGAGAGCCGGTAAGTACCACAAAACGTCCTTGTACTTTGATGCATTTATTTTTGTCATTAATGCATGCTAGATAAGGTAATAAATGCGCTCTAGGTTAGGGTCCAAAAAAATGTCAAAAACATCCAGGCGTGTCTACGTTGGTGCCAGGCGCGTCTGTGCTCGCTAGGCATGTCTATGTTTGTGTGACGCGCATCTGTGCAGAATGCGGTCGCGTCTGTGCTATGCAGGTGCATTTGTGTGTTCCAGGTGCGTCTGTGTAAAACAAGCGCGTTTATGCAGTCTCTAAGTGCGTTTTTGTCATGAAGGCACGTTTATGTCTTCAAGGTCAAATCGGTAGTTCTGTGATGAACATACATTGTCGATTGGATAAGCTGCTGAGAGGATACACTCAAGTAGGTCCTCTAGGGAAGACTAGAATAGCAAATAGGGTCAGGATTGACAATTTTGTGATAGAACATACGTTACCAATTAGGAAACTACTCAAGAGGATTCACTCAAGCAGAGGCCCTAGGATAGGATAGATCAAGGCACTTTGTGATGAACAGTGAGTACCAAGACATAGTACTTTGTGATGAACATTGAGTACCAAAATAGGAGCCGCACTTTGTGATGAATAGTGAGTGCAAATGTGAGGAGCACTTTGTGATGAACAGGGAGTGCAAAACACGTAGTACTTTGTGATGAACAGGGAGTACCACTAGGATAAAAGCAACACTTTGTGATGAACAATGAGTGTCACTAGGATAGAAGCAACACTTTGTGATGAATAGTGAGTGTCACTAGGATGGAGTACCATATGCACTTAGATAAAAAAGTAGCATTTTGTGATGAACAGTGAATGCCACTATGACTGACATGATTGATTTGCTTGACTGCAGGAGTATTTGCCTATGTTGGAGTCACGGGAGAGATTCCAATCAACTCAGAGGTTGCGACTTGAGTTGACGTTCGAGGACAAAGCTGATATTCAGGCTATGGGTCTGAGACATATTCTGTATGTGCTTGAGTTTCGAGCGAACATGGGATTGCTGACTGCACTAGCGGAGAGGTGGCACTCTGAGACTTGCACGTTTCATTTGTCGATGGGTGAGATGACAGTCACCCTGGAGGATGTATATAGGATTCTTAGGATACTGATTGATGGGGAGTTGATACCCTACGATCAAGATGGAGACAGGGAGGCCCTGAGATGACTGTTCTAAGATCCAGGATTGGAGATGAGGTCAGGGCATGTGACATGGGATACCATGACACAGATAGGATTGGCACTACCGGTAGTGATAGGAGGAGCGATCAGTGGGTTCTTGTGTTCGGATAGAGTGACACGAGGGTTGGTTGTGGGCTGGGGGAGCACATTAGAGACACTGGTGACACAGCACACCAGATATGTTTGGGGACCGTGGTGCTGGCGCACCTATATTATGAGCTACATCAGTTTGTGTACCATGGATCAGTGGGATTGGGCTGCGAGGTCACATTGTTACCAGTGTGGGCCTATAAGCATCTACCGGTTATGCAACTGATACACTTTAGGGGCAGGGTCACGGATGCAGTTTCGTGCATTTGTATGATATGATCACCTCGCAGCCACGGATTGGCAGGTTGGAGTACTGGTGGTGGGCTATAGATGAGATTGATACGGTTATATGGAGGTCGTACCTAGGATGCGAGCAGTGGGAGGATGATGCAATAGAGCTACCCTACACCTTTCGGAGTAGGTATTTGATTGGGCGAATGCCCTATGTACTGGAGAGGCAGCTAGTTGACAGGGTGGGCAGGCAGTTTGGCAACAAGATCCAACAGATGCCATGGGGTTCAGGAATGTATGCACGGACTATCAAGGATCAAGTGTAGTTTGGGCCATTGCTATCATATGATCAGGCTGTTACACAGCTAGTGGAGATGATGCCCTTACCCTAGGACATATGGCCAGAGATCAAGGATGCCGACATGGATGCAGAGTACATAGCATATTGGGCCGAGCATCCATTCCCACGCCTGACAGATCCAGGAGAGCCACTAGATGGAGATGGTGGTGGGGATGGTGATGATGATGGAGATGACGGGGGTAGAGGCCGATGGAGGAGGAGGGGGCACTTGGAGAGAGGAGGGTGACACCGCGGAGGGAGGGTGGAGAGGACAGATAGGCTCAAGTGGTGAGGGGTCATGGTGGATTACCGCTATAGGTGCCAGCAGCATAGGGTCCCAGACAGGTGCAAGGACAGAGATAGGTACAGGGACAGATATAGGTACAACCACCAGTATAGGCACAGGTGCAGGGGCAAGTACAGGTACAGCCACCAGTACAGGCATAAGCACAGGGGCAGGCACCCATACAGGGGGAGCCATAGGAAAAGCCACAAGGGGTTGAGGTGGAGGAGGATGAGCTGGTTGAGCTGAGAGAGATCTGCCAGGGACAGGCAGATGAGATTCATGACCTGGAGAGGGAGAGGGATAGACTCAGGAGGTGGCTCAGGGATACTGAGTGGGAGCGGGACCAGGCCATTCAGCACTACATAGAGGCTGAGATAGCACTGAGGGCTGGGAGGAAGGCGGTAGAGGACACAGGGGCTGGAGATGCCTATGTCCTGCGGGCAGGCGAGGAGATCGCTTACTGGTAGGATCTCTATTATGGTGCAATGCCAGCTGATCAGCGGGCGAGGAGCTTCCATAGACCATTGCGGACAGCGACAGCTATGGGAGGGAGCCGAAGGAGACAGGCATCTAGTGGTGGGGTTATGGGTCCTCCACCACCACCAGATAGAGGGGACAGGAGGGATGATCCTGGGGTGGGTTCTTCAGGGGCTCAGATTCCATCGAGGCTAGGCGGCTTCGAGGGAGGGAGTTCATCATAGCCGTAGAGGGCTCCCTATGTATTAGTATTGTATCATTTTGTATGATGATGTAGACACCTGCGGGTGATTGTAGCCATATGATTTTGACATCATTGTATCATGAAACTTTTGATTTATATATATTAGATGATTCTTCTTTGTGATAGCTATATGCATGCGTACCTATGTGATGCTTCTATGTATTTCTATGATGTATGTTTCTATGTGATGCTTATGATATGGATGCAAATATGTACATGATGAAATGCAATATTTTTGTTCTTTTATGTTTTATATGTGTATGCAACTGCAATTGTGAATGTATGAAATGCAAATGAATATGATAATGTAAATGCAAATTGTGCTAACAGGTGTTGTGTGTAGGATGTGATGCAATTGTGATATCTATATGTATGTATGAAATGCTTATATGTGGTAATGCAGATGCAACTACATGAAATGTGAATATTTTTGGCATGTCATTATACTCAGTTGTGTGATAGCAGGCTACGCGGACTTGAGAAGGACGATGGAAGTCAATCAAGAAAGGGGGATGGAAGACAGAAGATATGAAAGTGAAAGAGCTTCTTGTGCGTTATCATCATTGAGCTTTATTATGGCAAGTAGGTTATGACAATCGAGACATATGTTCGACCCAGAAAGTCAATGTACCTGTTTGCATGGAGATAAGACAGTCACAAACAAGGAATGCCCCAGTTCACACTAGACTCATAGTGTCCTCATATCCTTGGACAAGTCATAGCATTACTAAAAGACAATCCACAGACAGTAAATACAAATAGGTGACAATACCCCATCCTCACCTTTCTAGTCAAAGACATCCTGGAGATAGAATCTCTAGTCAGAGACATCCTGAAAAAGCTAAAAGACATGTCACCAAAAGATAAAATCAAAAGAAGAAAACCAAGACTTGACACCAACATCCACTGTAGTCCTTAAGTTTAGCGTCTCTTGTCACTTGTATAAGTCTTATTTGATTGTGGTCACAATGTTTACTTTCACAAAAAGGATAGATAGCATGGAACCATATGTTGTCTGAGTCTATTGAAAGATTTGATTTGTTGAAGCCCATTGTTGTTGCTGTGTCTCATCTGAAACTAATTGAATCCATGAAACTGATACTTTATTGTGGAGAAGATGAAACTTTATTGCAGATCTGTGATGAAGATGTTTCTTTATTGTGGATTGTGCGTGGATAGATTGAAGAAAAGTGGAAGAAACTGTACTCCTCGAAACATGTGATGTTCTCAGTTCCACACCCATCACTAGACGTAGGATTTGCCTTAGCCACAGATAGGAGCTGATTTATTATGGATGGAAAGGGAGGTGAAAAGGGAGGTTTATTATGAATGGCGAACCAATCTTGGGTAGATCAATAACAAGCCATGATGGGAATGTGTAAGTTTATTATGAATGATAGGCTGTGAGTGTGTACAAAGTGAAGTGATGAAAGAGAATCCTAAAGGAGGGAGGAGCAATGTCTCTACACATGGCACTGGTGACCCAGTTTTCACCATGGTACTTGCCCAGGGTGCCACCGAAGTGGTTTCCACCATTGGATGAAATTATTTCTCTTTACTTTTTTTGATTTTTCAATGTTTTTTGTGTCACAAGGTGCCTGTTTGCTAGGTTTTCACCAAGTAACGATTTTTTTGTTTTATAATTTTTTTTGTATTTTTGAATTTTTTCAATTTTTTTTGTATTTTTGAATTTAGGATATTCTGAAGAGCTATGTGTAAAACCTATGAAGGTGCATGCTATTGATAGGATCCTCCAAAGGTTCACCTTCTGTAGTTGAGAGCTGATATGCCTCAGATCCATATGTTGTTGTAATGATGTAAGGACCAAGCCAATTTGGTTCGAACTTGCCCTTCTTCTCTTTGTCTTGCTGATTTTTGGGGTTTTCTTTGAGAACCAAATCACCTACCTCAAATGTGCGAGGCTTGACCTTGTGATTGTAGATGCGAATCATTCGTTGTTGGTAAGCCTTGAGATGATTAAAAGCAGTTTGTCTTCATTCATCCAGTAGTTCAAGCTCTTGTAAGTGAGAGACCCTATAGTCTTCATCACTGATAATGTTTTGCAAAGAGACTCGTAAAGAGGGTAGCTCGACCTCAATAGGCAAGATGGCTTCAGCACCATAGATAGTTGAATAGGGTGTAGCTCCTGTAGGTGTGCAGACACTTGTGTGGTATGCCCAAAGTGCAGGATTAAGTTGGATATGCCAATTACGGCCAGCGTCATCAACTGTCTTTTTTAGGATTTTAAGGATTGTCTTATTAGATGCCTCAACTTGACCATTACCTTGGGGGTAATATGGCATGGAGAAATGATGGGAAATATGGAAACGGTCACAGAGTTCACGAACATCCTGATTTTTGAAGGGACACCCATTATCAATGATAATGGAAACAGGAATACTATATCAACAAATGATATAGTTGAGGATGAATGTAGCAATCTATTTTCCAGTGACTTGTGTAAGAGGCACAGCTTCAATCCATTTTGTGAAATACTCTGTGGCAGTGATAATGAATTTATGACCATTGGAAGAAGAAGGATGAATCTTGCCTATGAGATCGAGTCCCCACTGACAAAAGGGCCAAGGAGACGCAATTGGTTGAAGTTCTTGCACTAGCGCATGGATGAGGTCTCCATGAATTTGACATTGCTTACATTTCTTGACAAACTGATATGAGTCTTTTTCCATATTGGGCCAGTAATATCCAGTCCTGTTGAGTTTCTTGGCTAAGGTAGGACCACTAGAATGTGGACCACATATCCCTTCATGTACTTAACGTAACGCAATCTAAATTTCATTGATTTCTAAACATCTAAGAAGAGTGCCATCTAGACCTCGCCAGTATAGGATATCCGCTAAAATGACGTATTGAGAAGATTGGTGAATGAAAGTGTGACGTTGGTTATTGGATAGATCAGGAGGTAGGGTATTGTCACGAAGGTATGTGAAAATGGAACCATATAACTTTGTATTACTTTGTATTTTTCCAGCCGACCAAAGATGACTGAAAGTATGTCCAAATGTGTATTTCTGTCTATTGATTTTCCCAAGAGGTCGTCAACATAATCTTCCATAGTTACATGCATGAGATCGTGAAAGATAGTAGTCATGGCTCTTTGATATGTAGCGCCTGCATTTTTTAGCCTGAAGGGAATGACATTCCAGTAGAAGGTTCCCCAAGGACAAGTGAATGATGTTTTATGTTGATCCTCAGACGTGATCTTTATTTGATTATAACCAGAGAATCCATCCATCAATGATATCATTTGATGACCTGCTATAAGATCAACAATCAAGTCAATATTTGGCAATGGGAAGTCATCCTTAGGACAAGCTTTGTTGATGTCTCTGAAATCTGTACATATTCTGATGCTGTGATCTGGTTTACTGATAGGCACTAAGTTGGAGATCCATTTAGGATAATTAATTGGGCGTATGAATCTGATTTCCAATAATTTCTCAAGCTCTACTTTGACTAATAATGCGACTTGTGGATGCATCTTTCTTAATTTCTGTTTTACTGGTTTTGCCCCCGGTTTAACTGTCAAATGATGCATTACCAAATCCGGATCCAATCTAGGCATATCAGTGTATAACCATGCAAAGTTGATTTGTCATTCTTTGAAGAAACTTATGAATTTTGACCTTTCTGACTCCATCAACGATTGAGCCAGGAATATGTTGTGTGGAACCTCTTCTGTACCAATGTTTGTTTTGATAGTCTCCTCTACCAATATGGATGACTTTTCCTCATATGATGCTGGGAGAATGTCAAGCCTTCCATCTTTGGGTGCCTCGGAGAGGTTTTCACCCTCAGATATGTCCTTTCTTTTTACTTTTTTGGGGTCAGACAGCGCCACAGTGTGGTTTTCACCATAAGACCCTTGGTTTGTTCTTATTTTCACATTTTTGCGACTGGAAGGTCCGACACCCTCACCAAAATATGCCATGCTATTGAGTTCTATAGTGTATCTCGCTTTATGGTCCCCAGGGGGAAGATCATCTCGTATGCCAAGATAGTCAATAAAAGATTCATCATTATGGAATGTGTCAAACTGTGCAGGTCCTTCATGATCCCAGTCAATGAGTTGGTGGTGAATGAGGGGAAGGCCTTTAATGTCTTCGAAGTTAGCAAGGCTAAGAGTGAAGATGCAGTTATATTCAGGTATGTCAAGGTAATTATCGAGGTCATCGATGGCACTCTCCTCATCAGTCTCGATCATGAATGAATCCAAATTATCATCACTAGAAGCACATTCTGGGATAGGTGTTCTCATCCTATGTGATTTCAACCTAGGACCTTGAGACAAGGACTGTGTGGAATCCTCATGGGTTGTTTCCTGACTAGCTTTGAATCTTTTATAAAATTCCTCTTCTTCTGTGGGTTCATCTGGCTCTCTGAATGTCTTGGTGAGCTCATAGTCACTGGAGGATTTGTCTGAACCCCATTCCCATTCATTGGAATCTATGGAATAGCGATCCTCTTGTTGAATCTTGGCAGCTTTGATTTGTAATGCTTCTTCTGTCCTTTGAGTGTGGACCTTGGAATTCAGGAAACCAAGTCCCTTCGAGTGTTCCTTTTTGAAAGTCAATTCAGGTTGTAAAGGTTCAATGATGCCTTCCTTTCATAACCCAAGAGGGCTTTTTCCATCATACCTGAATTTTTTTAGAATCTTGAAACCTTTGCCATATTTTTCACATGGTAGACTGATGTGATCTTGTGTATCATCTTCAAGGTCTTTGTAAAGCATTTTGTATAAGTCTTCCTCTTCCAGTTTGCCCCATCTTTGAAAGGTAGTAGGGTCCCATTTGAGTACCATGATGGATACTTGCTTGTTAGGATGTGGTCTTCCATATTCTTTTGGTGAACTCATGACTTGTTGTAAGTACATGGTCTGATTTAAAGTGTATTCCCCCATGCCCTTGTCCTGAAATTTGCCTTTAAGCTCACCTTATTTTGATGTCGAAGGTTTTAATGACTCAGGATCAATATATGTCGAAGAAGGAACAGCTTCGCGATTACTGGGAATGATGGCCTTAGTTTTTGATCTCAGGTTATTGCAGTATATGAACGGATTAGGATCACCATTAACTGTTACCTCCACTCCATTGTGAGGAAACTTAATGCATTGGTGATATGTAGATGGGACTACCCTCATTTCATGAATCCAAGGATGCCCTAGCAATATGTTGTAAGTGAGATCTAGGTCTAGGACTTGACAAACCACATCCTTCGTAACTGGCCCAACTCTGAGAGGTAAGGTGACTGTACCCTTGGATGAACGCTCTTCATCATCATATGCCTTGATGGTAATTTTGTTTGTAGAATTCACAGCTTTATCAGAATATCCCAATTGTTTAATTGTGCTCAATGTACAAATGTTTAGACTAGCTCCTCCATCTATCAAGACTCCTTTTATTCGATGTTTGTGTATGAAGGCTTCAATGTGTAGTGGTGCATTATGTGGCTGACTTATGGAGGCATCATCGGCTTCTGTGAATGTAAGGGAATGTGGAATGGAAAGGTATCCCACCATGGCTTGAAACTGGTCCATGTTCAGATCAGTAGGAACGTCAGTGTCTCTCAAGATTTTGTCAAGAATATCTTTATGTGCAGGGGATATGCATAAGAGCTCAAGGATGGAGATGAGTGCGGGTGTCTTCCCTAACTGTTCTACAAGGTCATACTCAGGCTTGGTTGATGAAGAAGTGGTGTTTTTAGTTGGAGCACCTTGCAAAGTGATTTTACCTTGATGAGTTGTGACATGACATTCAGAGGTAGGTTCGGAAGAAGATCCAACACCTTTTAGGACAATCTTGGGTCTTTGGGTAGAATTTTCAGGGTTTTTGTCCTTGATGATAATGGTAGAGATGTAATTGTCCATCAAAATGTGATTGATAGTTGAATCATAGTTATAGGTTCCTTTGGTATAGTTGGTTTGCTCATCTATGGCTTTAGCTTTTCCCTTGTCATGCTTTGGGAATGGTTCCTTAAACATTTCATGTTCTTGATTGGATGAGTGTCCTTCAATCTCAATGTCACCTCTATCAATGAGATCTTGTATGATATTCTTCAGTCGATGACAATTTCCTATCTTATGACCCTTGCTCTTATGAAATTCACAATATTCATCATCATTCCACAAATTTGGTTTAACCTTTGGTTCATATGGAGGAAAATCTAGAATAGTGATTACCTTGTTTGCCACTAGCTTTTTGAAAACTGACTCAAGTGGTTCTCCCAATGGGGTGTACTTCCTCATGATCTAGAATTTGTTTGAGTATTCACTTGATTTGATCCAGAAAAAACAAATTTGGGTTACATTGTATTGGCATCAACAACACCATCATTGACTGTGTTCTTGTTTTTATTCCAAAATCTTGGTTTGTCTTTTCCTTTAAAGTCATCTTTGTTTTCCTTGAATATCTTAATGACTCCTTGTTCAATTAGGACCTTCTCTATTGGTAAGCCTTTTTCAATGACATCCTTGAAGGTGGACAAACAAGCTTTCCTTAGATCATAACCAATGTCTTTGTTAACATTTTGGGTGAACATCTCTACCATTTTCTTTTTTGGAATTTCACAAGAGCATCTGCTGGCTAGATTCCTCCATCTTTGTAAAAATGATGCAAAAGACTCTCCCTCTTTTTGCTTGGTGTTGCACAAAGTAGTGACTGATATGTATGTCTCTATATTGTAGGAGAAATGTTGAATAAATGCCTTTGCTAAGTCACCCCATGACTTAATACCAGGTGGAAGTTGGGAGAACCATTCCATAGCTTGATCACCTAGGCTTTGTGGGAATAATCTCATCAAATATGTCTTTTTTGAAGCTATCTCAATGCAAGCTGTGAAAAACTGTCTTATGTGTTCCTTAGGATCCCCTTTTCCTCTATACTTATCAAACTTAGGTGTCACAAAGTATGTAGGAAAAGGAGGCATTGGAATGCTCTTGTCAAATGGATGAGGACATATGTCTCTCATTGTGTATGTTGGCTTTGATGTATTTATGTCCTCCATTTTCTTTTGTAAGTCCCTGATTTGTTGCTCCAAATTGTTCTTAGGCGGAGATCAACTTCTTGGACCATACCCTATGCTTGAGGCACCAATTGGAGGAGGAGCATGTTGCATTTATGGATGATATTCATCATACACATGTTCATATGTAGGAGGTCTATAGTGATGCTACATATATGGACCACTTGGTATAGATTCATGTTGAGGAACAAAATATCTATTTTGTCCATGTATACCATACTCTATAGGCATGTCATGTTCTAATGTGTTGCCCCCAAATTTGACACGGGGTTTCCTTGTGTCCAAATTTTGAGCATGCCTTTGAATATCCAATTGCTTTGGTGGTTGATCCTTAGCATTGATATGTGATTGAGCATATTTCTCTGCATAAAACTTCCATAATGGTCTGTGAAGGTGAGTATCATATGCTTGACCATGTGTAAGTGGGACCTCTAGTTTTTGAAACAAAGATGATGGTGATTCAGGCACAAGATGTGGTCTTCTATTACCTCCACTGTTAGGCCTCCTTTGATCCATGTTGGAGTGAGGTTGTTGCAAAGGTCGATTTTCCATTATTTGAGACATGTCAAAATCATGAGGTATCTTGGCTCCACTTTGTGCCATCATTTGTAAGAAGTATTGTCTATCCCTCCTCATTATATCCTCAACCAATCGATTGAAACGGGGATCCATAATGGATTCTTCCACATATGCTGAATGTACTGAAAAGTTGTCCCTATCATCATTGTGTGTATCATTGTTGTTTGTAGTGTCCATGTTCTCAACATTTGGAATGTTTCTATAGGCATCCATGTTAGGTAATGTAGTATGATCAGAATTGAAAAAGATATCATTGTCATACTCATAAGAACTCATGTTTGCGGACTCTTGAGCCTCTTTAGTTTCTCTCCTAGATTTTTGAAGATTGGTTTCAACCATGAACTAGGTATTGACCGAGATGTGTGAGACTAGATGAAAATGGAAAAAGTATGGAAGACCAAGAGTTGGATGGAATGTAAATGAATCTGAGGTGTACTTGCAATGTCCAAAGTGTAAGACCAAGTATGTATGTAGTAGAGTAGGTGTGACTTCCAAAGAGAGGATAGTTTCTCTTGATGAGGTAAGTTGACCTTGACTCTAAGTAAGACCAAATGAGACCCAAAGGTGATAGACCTTGATGAGGGACCACTTAGCAAAATGTTGTTGTATGTAGTGTGTTGACAAAGTATGGTGAGGACAAGCAAGTGACCTTTTGACTCAAGTTTAGACAAATGTTAATGTAATGTAAGGTGTAAAGCAATGATGGACTATGTGAGACCCAAAGACAAGTTGAATGCTAAATGAAATCCTAGAGAAATAACCTAGGAAGCTCAAGAATTCTGAAACTGACTGTGTTTGTTTGCTGGACTATAAAAGTTTTTCAATTCTAAACACAGACGTGCCTGTATACTGCACAGACGTGGTTCTGTTTAACACAGATGCGTTTCTGAGATTTTTTTGTAAATTGCAATGTTGATTCTAGAAACACAGACGTGTTTCTGCCTTTCACAGATGCGGTTATACAACACAGATGCTATTATGTCCGACATAGACGCGTTTCTACAAAATTTGTGCAATTTTTTCCAATCTGTGAATTTATTTTGTTGTGACCAAATCTGACTGTTTAACTATTTTTCGTGACAAGAGGACACAATATTGATGAAGACTCAATGTTTGCAAGTGTCTAGACTCCAAAAAAAATGACTCCAAGAAAGTGTGATGTTTGATGTAAAAATGTTTTGCATACACTTGAAGACACAAAAGACACAATGTTTTGTTGTTTAGTCTTGAATGTTTGATTGTTTAAAATAAATCAAGCACAATTCTTATGGCTGGCCAAGATAATAGTTGTTGATCCCACATGAGGTTTTACCCCCGAGGCTACACTATTTAGAGTGGATACTTAGATGCTTGGCCTCACTGGCTCCACCCTCGGCACTCACTTCTCGGGTCAGCCAAGCATCAGTCCCCACGAAAACTCCCCGTGGTGAACTTTGTATCTCTACTAAGAACTATATGTGTGTGGGCCGCTACCAGAGGTCTGACCTCCTACCTCAACAACTAGAAGGATTTGGGCTTCTAAAACAAAAAGGTGTTGGTAAGGGCATCCGCTCATGTGGCCATACATGTGGCACTTTCAACTCTATAAATATAGAAGGCTCCCAGCTGGTAGGGGTTACGCCCTACAACTAATCAAATAAATTTGATCAAACGGGTTTATGGGGAGACATAGTGTCGATATGAACTAATCAGCACACGTTATTCATAGTTTTCACCATGAATACAATTATTTATAGTGGTTTGGAAGAAGATGGCTTTTCTTTTGCTACCACTTGGGTCGTTCTCTTCTCACTAGTAGTCCTAATGACCACATGGGAAGATAGGCCCTCTAAAGATTAAACAAAAAGAGCCTATTGCTCAAGACACAAAAGACAATGATTCAATTTTAGTGCTCCAATTGAAGTTTTTGCTAGTCTATTGAAAACAAAGCACAAAAAAAAATAAAAAATGCTTGCCAAGGACCTGCAACAAAGATTTGTTAGTAGTTTGGATTGTTTCAAATAATCACCCCTTCCTGCAAGCACACAAGTTAAGTAAATTTTAAATCTAAAAGACTTTGTGAAAATAGGGGCCTTCAACCAAACGAATTTTCTTTCAAGACAAGCTGCACCAATTTCGCTAGCTAGATCTGAAAATGTTAGCTCAAAATAAACCAGATTTGAAACATTAAATGCAAGACCAAAACTAAATCAATAAACTCCAAAAATGAAATCAATGCACACAGATGCAGACGTGGCTCGAGAACTCAGACGCGACTTTTGGACACAGACGCATCTAAAAACACTGCAGACGCGACTGAGGAACCTAGACACAGTTTTCGGAATCTACAAAATAAAATATTGTCGAGGACATAGACACGATTCCAGATGTCACAGACGTGGTAGAAAATAAAAAACGCGATCCAAAAGTACGCAGGTGCGAAAATACCAAAATGTTGTCGAAAATGTTAGATCTGCAACTTCAAAAACAACATCTACAACAAAATGTTAAATGCAGAAGGGACAAGAGTCCCACCGGTTGTGCCAAAATATATATGGTGAAAAGGGATAACAATAATAATGATATTGAAAGGCTAAATGAATTCAACCACAAAACCCTAGCCTAACAACAACAAAGATCCACCATAACATAGGAAGATTACCTAAGACAATGCAAATCAAATGAAATCACAAATATTATACCATCACATGTCTAATAGGGTTTGGATCTCCATTCTTCCTATCTCCATTGATCTTGCTTGATATATTTGCTCTCAGATTTTATGTGTGCACAAGAGCTCGACAAAGAATGGAAATGTGATTGCAAGTAGGGTCACCTATGTTCAAAAGCGTAGTGTAGTCAAGTAGTCAATGGGGGGGGGTTTGATAATGAAGGAAACATCTCCTTATATAGAAGACACTATATGAAATAGAGGGATAAGATTGAGAGGTGTAAAAGGAGGTCGGCTATGATTAGAGGGTAGGTAAAAGAAATAATAAAATAATGAAAGGGGTAGGTAGTGTATGAATTAAGAGATGAATGACATGTGTCATGGGTAGAAAAGGTTAATGAATTAATTAAATAAATAAAGATTTATTTAATTAATAGAAGGACTGGGATAATTAAATAAATAAAATATTTATTTAATTTAGGAAAAGGATAATTTAAATAAATAAAGGTATTTATTTAAATGAGAAATAAGGCTAGAAGAGGATAAATGAATGAATTAAATAAATAAAGATTTATTTAATTAATAGAAGATTTAAGCTAAAGTAATTAAATAAATAAAGATAGACTGGACAATTTTGGGTGTCTACACTCACCACTACAAACTTGCATAGAAACAAGAAAGGAAAATATTGGGGGTTGTGTATACAGGCTTGCCTCAGTCAAACCCCTACATTGGTGCTTCCACCTCCATGAAAAACCCAAATTGTAGCAACAGGGAAAATTGAACTGATAAAGATAATAGATAGATTAAAAGAAAGAGATAGAAGAAGAGTGAACAAACTCCCTCTAATGTTTGTGAAGATGATACTGTGAGTTCTGCAAGTAGCTACAATAATGGTTGTCCTAACAAATGTTGAAAACTTGTGATAGATAAGAGAAATGTGTGCCAAGAGCTCAAATTATTTCCAAAATGATCCAGAATCCTCCAAAATGCCTTCAAACGGGAGAAATATAGCTTCAAGAAGGAAAACCAACATCGGTGGGTGCATGTAGGGGCATTATAATTCATTCTAGGTGTAGGCGTAATGCTCAAACAACCACTTCCAAACTATCAGATTCGTAGGATGCTAGTGTGTTGTGTGGACATGTCCACGTCGCGCTAATGTCTCGAGGATGACATGGTGATAAAGTTGATAGGATTCTGGTCTAGAGCTAACAAAGTGATCTCACTATACAAAAATACAAAAATGGTGATACACAACCTTTGATGACGTGGAGGAAGGCACCATTTGTTGCGATGAATTTTAGAAGGTGTGATATTTGATATTACAAATGATTTATTATTTTGAACTCCCTATAGAGAGGAAGGTGACAACCTCATAAGTAGGTTCCACCCTACATTGGGTTGCACTCTCCCTTATGTGGGCAAGTCTTACCTAGGAGACACTTTGTCTCTAAGGTAAGACTTGCTAATTATAATGTTGGATAGACATAGGTGGATATGTTTGCCTCTCCACCAAGTGTAGACAAAAAGTTGAATTTAATTAATTGAATTTTCTTTTTTCCTAAATATAGCATTTTAATAATTCTTTTAATACTATATATATGTACACACACATGCATATATATATATATACAAACTTATGTCAAAAATAATTATAATTTATAAATGTATATCTATTTCAAAAAAATGTGTGTGTCGTATGCTTAAAATCATAATTGCTAAACTATAATTAATAAGGAAATCATGAATCCCTATTATAGATAATAAATTCAAACAACATCAATAGAATAACATAATCAGATCAATAAGGATGTAATATATCAGTTAAGACTCCCTATTCCATGACTGCATATGGTTTCCATTGTTCTTTTCTTCTTCATGGTATAATGGATCTCAGATATTACGCTAACAACCTACAATTGACACAAAGATTCAGAGTTCATGATTGTTGAAAATGGAGATTGAATGTTGAGTTTATAGATTTTTGGGTGAGACTGAATGAGAGATGAAACAAAATGATCAAGAGGTGGAACTCAGGTGAGCTCACATGTTGATTGATAGTTGATTTGCTGATTTGTAGATGGAACATAATAGATTGAATAGTTAATTGAGTTAACTAATTGAGAAAAAAACTGATTGAAAGATGAAAAAGAATGATTGGAGGATAATTAAAGAATGATGCAATTCATCAATTAATTGAAAAGATCAATTAAAATAGATTGAATAGTTAACTAATTGAAAGCTTTTTGGAAAAAAGCAAAGTGGAAGATAGAAATAGAGATTGAAAAGATAATTGAATTAATTAATTAATTTAGCATGTGCTTGCACTTTGACTTTGATTTTCAATTTAACCTTTGCATGAGATTTAATTCAAATATTAAATTTCTTTTAAATTCAATTTGTTATTTGAATATATTTAGAACTTGACTTTGATTTCCAATTTGTCTTTGAAATCATGCACATGTATTGGAAGAATTTGAATTTGAATTTGAGTTTGAATTTAGAGAATTGATGAAATTAGATGAAATTAGAAGAAATATGAAATTAAATGAAATTAGAAGAATATGAAATTAGAGGAAATTAAAAGAATTAATTAGTTAATTAAATAATTTAAAGAAACTATTTAATTATTTAGAAATTTAATTTAATTAAATAATAAAGAATATTTAAATTAAAGGATTAAAATCGCAATTCATTTAATAATAAATATTTAATTGATATTTAGAAGAGGGTTAATGATTAATTGATTAGAAGAAAGAAATTGAAATAATTAGTAAGATGATGAAGAAATATGAATTTAGAAGAATAAGTTTACTTAATTTAATTAAATAATTAAAAAATTATTTAATCAATTAGACGAATAATTAGTACATGATCAATGAGACATTTTTAGCTATCTACATTCGCCCCTCTTTAAGACAATGTCAGAATGATGTTGTTTCAAAGAAAACAAAAAATTGCTGCCCCAGTGGTGCTTAGGGTGTAGATATGCCCCCTCGAGAGATTGTTTATGCATCAAAGGAATGAATGATCTCTCAAAAGAAGAAGAATGTGAGATAGAATAATAGTTAGTTGATTAGAGATAGAGACAGGTGATGTGAACATGACATTGAGATAGAATATGAGAGATAGAATGAAATGAGATGATAAAATGAGAATTACAAGCAATTAAGGATGATTGATATGAGATGATGGATTGATAATGATAGACTGAAAATTAAGATGATGGTTTTCATGAACTTTTGTGCCTTTATTCATAACACAATATATTCATCAATGAGCCTTATTATGTAACAATGGAGCTTTGCACATTAGGGTATAAAGAACCAAGATGTAAAGATATCTCATTAAAGAAACAAACACATAGCAAACAAGGAGTGAACCCCTCCATTCTAGTTGTAATGCCAAGGGTTGAGGTATGTGTGATAGTCACAAGAATAACTATCCTTGACTTTTGCATAGGATATTTGTCGAATAAACATACCATCACAGACACCCTAGGCATCATTGCCCAGAACTTCATTGGTTCACACCACAAACATCAAACAAAGAAAAAAATCATGACCATCTTGGCTCCTCTAGTCACTCGTAGACATCCCTGAGTAGCATAGGAACATGATTTGTCACCAAATGATAAAAGATAAAGACTAACTAGGATAAAATTCAGTATCCATATTGATCTATGCCTTCATTCTCAGTTGCTTGATGTGATGGTTGATAATGTCTGATCTCAAAAAGTGTGGACCTCGTTTAAGACTGGTCTATCCAATTTTGAGTGTATCCATCTTTATTAAAACAAGATAATGATCACTTGATATGGATATGATACTATTGATAAGACAATTTGATCAATTGATTGCAGATGTTTGACTGGATAGTTGTATCCTTTTTTAACTTCGTGCGAAGCATTTGCTGGATATCTAATAGGGTGTTTGATTCTTGGGAGACATTGTTATTGCAAATTTTTTTTTTGGATTCATTTTTTATTGTTTTTGGATTTTGTGGATTGATATTTGAATGTTTTTGGTTTATTGTTTCAGGACTTTTCATGATTTTTAGGGTTTTTTCTATTATGCCCCTAGTATGAAGACTTATATGACATAGTGATCTACAGAATACATGTGGAGACAATGAATTTTTGACATGACCTATGTTAATGCAATATGCATGATGAACATGTATTTCCTATTCGAACAAGGATGAATGTGTTTGTTTAGCATTTTGTAGTACACCAATTGAATTGGAGGTACAAAACATTTCATAGATAAGCAGTCAATCGATCCTTCAGGTCCCTTGGAATTTCCAAATTAACACACTTAGTGACTAGGATTTACAAATGGAGACATAGAAAACTTCCCCATTTGTTCTTGAAACTTTGATCTTGTTTTTCCCATGTGTGTGCAAATGAGCTAATTCCTTCTCTTGTGCTCACTAAAGATCCTTAGCATCCTATATGACTAGCTATGTGTATTATCCTAACTTCAAAAGCATCCCGAATAGAGCTTCACTGTCAGCAAGCTTTAGAGATCCAATGAGGTTATAGACTATAATCTATTGAATATTGCTCCATTGCCAGTAGGCATCCATAGCCCTAATGGAGTTATTCACATGTTCCCATAGTCAATCTTTTTATCGCACTTGTATGTGTGATATTTCAGTTATATATCGTTGCTCTTTTTTTTTTAGATGGATATTTGGCATAGCACTTTTTCTTTTTTATTCTCTTTCCTTGACTTTTAAATAATGAAACCTACATGGGTGTGACAATTACAGTAGCACTGAAGTACAATGTTAGATTTTTCACTAGCCATATGGTCAACTAGGTGTCTCGAATGAATTAGAGATTTTGTTAATGTGTTTGAGATATAGCGATTGATATATTTTGGGTTAACAAACCTCAAATAGTGAAATCACTACCCAAGCATAAGTAAATCATTGTCATAAGGTAATGTTTAAAATGAATGACCTTAGGACCTCAAAGAGTTCATGTCCGAATATCTAAGAAAGGAGATGACCCTTGTTTCTCTTGAATGCAAATGGATGATAAACCTGGATAGTTGTCTTGTTTTATTGATGTTGATATATACTAATGTATAAATTTTGCAAATGCGATGCATTTGAAAATAAACTATATGTAATGCAATGCTTTTAATAAAATGAAATGCAATGCAGAAAGTAAAACCTAAACTAACCTAGCCCTTATATGTAGTATCATTTAAGGTGCATGTTGTTCATAGGGTCAGGGACTGGATCTCCCTCCATGGTAGCCAAGTTATATGCTTTTTTTCCTAATACCCTTGTTATGATGAAAGGACCTAGCTAGTTAGGTTCAAACTTCCCTGGATTTTCATGCTCTGCTAGGTTCCTTTGGTTCTCCTTGAGAACTAGATCTCTCACTCCAAAATTTCTTGGTCATACTCATTTATTGTAACTCCTTCTTAGTCTATTTTGGTAGCCTTGCAAGTGATTTAAATCAGTTTCTCTTTTCATCAAGTATTTAAAGCTCTTGCAACCTTGCAACTCGATAGACTTCCTCTGATATGATATGTTTTAAGGATACTCTTAAAGTAGGTAGTTCTATTTCAATAGGTAATATTACTTTTGTACCATAGACCAATGAATAGGGTGTTGCTCCTTTAGGTGTGCATACCTATGTTCTATAGGCCCATAGAGAGGGATTTAACTAGAGATGTCGGTCTCATCTTGTGTCAGTGACAACTGTCTTCAAGATTTTCAATATTGTCTTGTTTTTTGCCTCTTCTTGTTCATTGCTTTGTAGATAATAGGGCATTGCAAATCTCTATTGTATCTGCAATTGTTCACATAGTTATCTCATTTCTTGATTCTTAAACAAACATCCATTGTCAGTCACTATACATTGGAATCCTGTACCGACAGATGATGTAGTTTAGCATGAATTTTTTTACCTGCTTACCACTAGTGTATATTAGAGGAATTGCTTCTACCAATTTAGTAAAATACTCAGTAGCTATTAAGATGAATTTATGCCCAATGGATGATGTAGTATTAACTTTACCAACAAGATCTAACCCCCATTGTGAAAATCACCAGGGTGATGTGATAGGTTGGAGATCTTGTTCTAGTGCATGAATGAGGTCCCCATGCACTTGACATTTTCTACACTTATGTACATACTTATAGGCATCCTTTTCCATAGTAGGCCAATAGTATCCAGTTCTTAGTAATTTCTTTGATAGTGTCAGGCCACTTGGATGTGCACCACAAATTCCACCAGGTACCTCTTTTAAGGCAATTTGTGCTTCTTCAACATCAAGACATCAAAGAAGTGTCCCATCAAGGCTCTTTTTGTACAATGTGTCAGCGATAATGGTGTCTCTAGATTCTTGATGAATACAAGTCTTCTTTTGATTTCTTGATAGATTGAGAGACATATATTGATTTTGTAAGTATGCATATATCTCATTATACCATGGGGATTCAGGACCCACAATTACACATACATATTTTGATGAGGGAATCTCATATGTCGGTACCATCAATTGTTCTACAATAAACTTGAACTAAGTTTCATTGTTAGCCATGTCTAGGAGAGACCCTATTGTAGCCATGGCATTTGTTGTGTTGTTCTACATTCTTCGAATCTATTCAAAAGTGATGATACTGAAGTGTTCTTTGCAATCTTCTACCATTTGTTTATAAGGCATCAATTTATCATCTTTTGTGTTATAGTCATCATTGACTTGATTGACAATCAGTTGTGAGTCACCATACACTTGTAGCTCTTTTATCCTACAATTTATAGCGGTACGAAGTCCTATGATGAGAGCTTCATATTTAACTATATTGTTTGTACAGGGAAAATTGATTCTAGATGACTTCGAGAGAAAATCACCTTGAGGGGCGATGAAAAGAATCCCAACTCTAGCTCCATGATTTGTGTAAGATCCATCAAAGAATAATTTCCAAGTGGTGGATGTTTTCATTAATATAAACATAGATTCATTAGGAAAATCCACTAGTAGTGAGTGATTGTCTTGCAAGGGAGCTTCTACTAATTGATATGCTATAATCTGCTCTTTCATTGCCTTTCTGTCCACATACTCTATGTCAAACTCACTTACATGACCCACTTGGCCAATCTTCCCATTAGGCTAATTAGGAAGGGGTTAGAAGAATCTAGAAGGTGATTAGATTTTGCAAGTGGATTTGGTGGGTGAGGGAAAATAGGATTTTATTAAAATAAAAATTCATTTATTTCAAAATGTGTGCAAGTTGCATTTGTAGGAAAATGCAAGTGGGGGGGGTTTTAAAATGATTTAAATAAATGTTAATTTATTTAAAAGAGGGAAAGGGGAATTTAATTAAATAAATTGATTTATTTATTTAATTGATTGGAATTGGATTTAATGAATTAATTAAAATAAATTGAATAATTTATTTAATTAATAGAAGAATGTTTGGGGATGAATTAATTAAATATTAATTTAATTAATTGATGGCTAGTGGATTTTTAATCAAATAAATACGAAATATTCATTTAATTAAAATGGACAGATTTATGTGACTACATTTGCCCCTCTTTGAGACGGTGCAGTTTATCGCATCGTTTCAAAGAAAGAAAAACTGGTGTGAAGAAATGCCCCATAAAATGTAAATTTAATGGGTGGTATGCCCCCTCGAGAGATGGGCCGAAAAATTTCAAAAAATCGCGCGATCTCTTGAAAAAGAATGAAAATTGGCAAGGTGATAGAAGGGAAGAAGTGAGGTATACTGGTGAAAAATAGAAGAAATCGGGGGAAACATGGAGAAATGGGGGCCTCGGGAAGTTTACGGGGACCACGGCGATGAGCAGGGCGAAGTTACGGTGACAGCGAGGGGTATAAATGGGGTGAAAGGGGGTAAAATAGGATCATTTGTGACCGCGACCAGTTGAAAACTAGAGCTCTGACAGTGACATTTGGAGGAGCAACGAGGAGCTACGATGCCGTTTCCTATCACCGAGCACCGATTTGAGCGAGTCCGCCGGTACCAGCACCCAGCCGACTATGGACCAGCGGTACGCAAATTCGAAAACTCACTTTTTATGCATTTTTGGTATGTTTTTAGCTAAGTTCAAGTCAAGTCGGAGCAAGAGCGCTGGAACTAGGTTTTTAGCGCTTTTGCTCCATGAATTAGCGCTATTGTGCCGCAATAGCGCTTTTGTAGGCTAGTTTTAGTGCTTTTGCATGTATTTAGCGCTTTTGTAGGCAAGTTTGAGCGCTTTTGATAAATTAGCGCTACGGTATAGTTAATTGAGCGCTATTGGCTCGTAATAGCGCTATTGTAGAATGGTTTTAGCACTTTTGTTTTTTGTAGCGCTATTGTAGGGCTGTTTGAGCGCTATTGATGTTTTTGTAGCGCTATTGTTCAGAATGAGCGCTATTGTAGATTAAATAGCGCTTTTGCCTTAGGATAACAAGATGCCCCAGTTTTGGACAAAACAAATCTCCTGATGCCTAGCGATGGATGGATGACGAGGTGAAGTGGGAGTTGTTTTGAATCATAGCAGCCTGATGAGACTTAGGTCATTTGTTAGGATAAATGCCCGTTGAAGTCTAGGCGGCCATGATTGCTTACCTGTTGAGACCCGAAGATACTTGATCAAAGTATCTGATGATAGTCTAGGTTTAAACTTAAGAAAGTTTGATAACAAAACAACTGATGGTGGTTGGATGAATGTCTATGTGCAGGAGGATCTGCGCGTGTTGCAGTTACGCGAGCGCCACCCCGCGACACAGGGGTTGCGAGATCATTTGACTCAGATAGAGATAGATTGCATTGCGGCGACTGGGCTCTATGAGGTGATGCATATGCCCGTGATTCGGATGAATCACAGCCTGATTACAGCATTAGCAGAGCGATGGCACAGTGAGACTTGCACGTTCCATCTGTCTCAGGGAGAGATGACGGTGACGTTAGAGGATGTGTGGCGTATTCTTCGGATTCTGATTCGAGGGCAGCTGGTGACATATGATCGACCTTGGGGGACGGTGTCTTGCCAGAGGATATTTGATGAGGATGTATACATTGATGATGGGTCGATTGCCTGGGAGGATATAGCGGCACTATATGAGCCCCTTCCAGCAGTATTGTCAGGGATCGTGGGAGGACTTCTGTGTCCAGACAGGCGGTCACATGGATTGGCGGTCGGATGGGGACAGGTGATAGAGATGATGGTGACAGAGGGGACTCGATATGCCTGGGGGCCGTGCGTGTTAGTGCACATGTATCAGGAGTTACACGAGGTAGTGTACAGAGGGCGGGGGTCTCTAGCAGTGGGCATGACGTTGCTGCATGTGTGGGCATGGGAGCACCTATCAGTGACTTGACCAGTGAGTCTGAGATTCCGAGCCGTGGACCAGCCCTATATGTTCATGTATAGTGGTATGATGAGCTAGCCCCACTTGGGGAAGCTAGAGTGGTGGAGGCGAGCATTGGATGACCTAGATGCAGTGATATGGCGCCCATACTTGGAGTGTGAGCCATGGGAGGATGATGCAGAGGCACTGCCGTATTGCTTTATGACCCGATTCCTCATTGGGAGGACCTCTTATCACGTAGAGAGACAGGTGCCAGGATGGGTGATGAGGCAGTTTGGACGGCAGCAGGAACTGCCGAGCGGATCGGGAGAGTATGCTCGAGTTATTCGAGAGCGGTATGCATGGGGTCCAGTGCTACCGTATGATCAGGCTTTGGCAGAGTTCCGGACACTGCAGGTGAGGCCATGGGATCTACGACCGAGGATCGTTGATGCAAGGGTTACAGCAGAGTATACCCAGTATCGAGCGGCGCACCCGATTCGACGGATATCAGATCCAGCGGAGCCGATCCCATCATTTGAGGATGAGAGGGGACGAGGACGAAGAGGAGGAGGCTGAGGAGGAGGAGGAGGAGGAGGAGGAGGAGGAGGAGGAGGAGGAGGAGGAGGAGGAGGTGGTGGTGGTGGAGGAGGTGGAGGTGGTGGTGGTGGTGGTGGAGGAGGTGGAGGTGGTGGTGGTGGTGGTGGTGGAGGGATGGGGATGCCGAGACAGCGGAGAGGGAGAGGGGGGTTACCACTGCAGATATCACAGGGTCCTTTGATGCAGGGAGGAGTGCAGCTGAGTGGGAGGGGGATGGAGAGAGAGATCCCGATGGCTACAGGTGCAGGAGAGGGTGGTGCAGGGGAGGGACCTAGTGGAGGGGATGATACAGGTGCGGCAGCCATGGACATGGGGGAGGGAGCGACTGGGGATCTGCGGGAGCACATGATAGGTTATTTGCAGACCCGGGTAGAGAGATTAGAGGCGGAGGTAGCAGCTAGAGATGTGCAGCTATTTGCATGTGAGTCAGAGCTGACAGTGGTGTTGCGGGAGAGAGATACTACGGTGGAGAGGTTAGCGGAGCTGCAGGAGAGAGTGCGGACTGGTGCACAGGGGCCATCAGGGGAGGTTATGAGGGAGATGCGGCGAGCTCAGGCGGAGATAGAGTACTGGCGGGGGTTATATGAGCAGGTGGTACCAATCAGCCAGTGAGCTCTCAGCTATTCACAGATGCGACAGGCCAGATCCGAGCGATCGCAGAGGATGCAGAGCAGTGGGGGTGTGATGGGTCCTCTACATCAGGAGAGATCAGGGGATGCAGGAGGGAGTGGGGGTTCGATGAGGCCTCCACGGAGAGATGGATCAGGTGGTGCCGGTACCAGTGGTGGAGTAGGTAGGGGTGGAGCAGGTACAGCATCTGGCCAGAGTGGCATTTGAGAGAGCATTTTTGCATAGATGTATTGTATCATTGTCTATTTTTTTGGACTGTATCTTGGATGGCTCTTTGGTAGCCGATTTTGTAGACTTCATTGTACTCTGATATATGAGATGATATATATGAGGAGATCCCAAATTGTGATGAGATGCATTTGATTATGTATGGACGCTTATGCATGATGATGATTTATTGCTTAGAGGTATATGTGTTCATGGATGCATTTGATGAAATGTTTCTTTTATGCATGTTTTTATGATGAGTTATGATGTGAGATACTGACATATGAATGCAGGTTTATATGTGTATGATGTATGTTTTTTTATGATGAGTTTATGATGTAATGCTTTATGTATGGAATGCCATGATGATATATGCTTATGCTGGATTTTATGAACAAGATTTTGATGGTGTTTCCTATTGCGATGCAATGATAAGATGATTTATGTGATGATGTCAATGCAATGGTTTTGAATGAATGATATATATGTATAAATATGCATCTAGATGTGTTTTTAGATGAATGTAATATGGATAAACAAAATGTAAAGTACAAATGTTTATATGATGATGCCTAAATGAATGCAGATGGATAAACAAATGTAAAGTACAAGTGTTTATATGATGATGCCTAAATGAATGCAGATGGATAAACAAATGTAAAGTACAAGTGTTTATATGATAATGTGTTTTAAATGCATACGTAAAATGGATATATGAAATGGTATGAACCAATGTTTTGTAAACAAATGGTCTTATGAATCTAAAATGCATTAAATATGAAAGTGGGATGATACTATAACTAATATTTGTAATAACTGTACCTTAATACAATTAAAAAGAGGATAATGAATGCGATGTGAAATGAATCCTAAAATGAACATAATAAGATGTTTATTAATGAATGAATGAATGCACTTTGTAACTAAATGGATAAATGGATGTGTGTAATAATAAGTTGATAAGATGATAATGGATAATTTACACTGGATGAAATGTTGAGTAAATGATTTAAAACAACCAAAGACAATTTGATCCCATGAATGAATCTAATTATTTATGATTGATGCAATGATGAAAATGATTTTTAATGAAAACTAATGTCAATAATGAACTAGATGCAATGTTTTAAGCTTTAAAAATGACATGAATGGACATAATGCAAGATGTTCCTAAATGCAATGATGATATTGTCATGAGGAATGCAAGGTTTTTAAGACTTTGCATGATGCACTGATGATGTATCAGAGTACTCGGTCATGATTGTATCCAAGACCAGCTTAATTTTCTCATTTTAGCATATAAAACCTCTATATGAATAAGTGAACGGATGAGTGATATGCAATGGAATGCAATATATAAACAGATGAGATGAAATGGCGATCCATAGTGCTCTATTTTCATCATTGAGCTTTAAAATGTTGGAAGAGAATACAAGCATCTTGACACAATAATTCAAGATGACCTAAGTATTTCTTTCATGGATTTTAATATAGCAAGTTAATACAAACGACTTGATATAAGGGTCAAGTCGACCAGAGTATTGCTTGCGGAACAGACAAGGATTATCTCCTTTCGTGCATGACTTGGATCGTCCTCCTTGATCTTAGGCTGATCATATCCTGAGACAAGTGCATACTGTACTAAGAAATAAAACCTTTATCCAATTTGGAGGAAGAGGAACCAAAGAATGAGCATTGTACCTGTAAACAAACAGTATATATGCATAAAGAATAAAGAATAAGGATCCTTGGTAATGGTTCATGCTCATATGGTCGAGATATACGCTGTAGTCAGCAAGCCATAGTGATCTATGACTGCATTTTGCATAAGATCACGTAGCTTGGTGAACTTCCTACGTAGACACCATTAGTACATGCCCCAAAACTTCATCGGAAATGATGCGCAAACAAAACAAAACAATGCTGAAAAGATCCCGATACAGATAAACAAACGATTGTACTCACAAATCAACCAAGTATTTGATAGCTTAACATAATTTTCTTGTCAAAGAAAACGTCATCTTGTCTTTGTTTTGGTAAGGAAGGATACATCCTTGGTTAAAGACAGGTTTGGATTGTTGATGTCGATTGTTTTGGTTTGATTGGTAAATGGTCATTGTGTGAGTAGTTTGTCAATGTTTGTTTTGCATCTGATCGGATGAATATGTACAAGGTGTTGCCATGTTTTTGTGTGATTTTTGATGGGTTTTCTGATGTTTTTGGATTTTGTGAATTATTTTTGAATGTTTTTGGTATTTTGAAAGTTATTTTTTTTTTTTAATGTTTTTGATATTTTCTGATGATTGCCTGAATGAAGAGCGTAATGACATATAAGACAATGCAGAATCCACTTCCATCATGAGGGTAAGGGTATTGCCCCCAGTTTGTAGACCTGACTATGAAAAGGTGGGATGCTAGACGCATGGAGTACTTTCTTAATTGCAGATCAAATAACAAGCCATGGTTGGGATGGATGGATGTATGTGTGCATGAATGTGATCGCAACGAGCCTGAAAGATATTGGAGCCATTGCCTTTACGAGTGGCGCCTGTTTGCCAGGTTTCCACCATCGCACTTACCCAAGGTGCCACCGGAGTGTTTGTTCACCGTTTGGATGTATGATTTTTCTTTACTTTTTGGAATGTTTTTTTTATTTTCTTCAGGACATTTTCTGAATGTTTTTGATATTTTCTTGATATGTAGGGGAGCCTGATGCTCTGTATACCTTAGGTATAAAACCGTTTGAGGTGCATGCTATTGATTGGATCTGCGAGCGGTTCTCCTTCTGGTGTAGCCAACTGATATGCCCCGGATCCGAACACAGCAGTGACAACATATGGGCCCAGCCAATTTGATTCAAACTTGCCTTGATGTTCTTTGTTTGGTTGGTTGCGAGGATTCTCTCGAAGAACAATATCACCTACCTCAAATGTACGAGATCTAACTCGGTGATTGTAGCTTCTACTCATGCGCTGCTGATAGGCTTTGAGGTGATTGTATGCAGCTTGTCGTTTCTCATCAAGTAACTCTAAGTCCTGAAGGCGTGAGACTCTGTATGCTTCATCATCAATGAGATTGTGCAAGGAAACCCGTAGTGACGGTATCTCGACCTCAATAGGTAAGATAGCTTCTGCACCATAGACCAATGAATAAGGAGTTGCACCTGTAGGGGTTCGAATGCTAGTTCGATATGCCCATAATGCTGGATTCAATTGAACATGCCAATCACGGCCGGCATCATTGACTGTCTTCTTTAGGATTCTTAATATGTTTTTATTGGATGCTTCAGCTTGACCATTTCCTTGTGGGTAATAGGGAGTGGAAAAGCGGTGTTGGATATGAAATTTCTCACAAAGTTCACGGACATCCTGATTTTTGAAAGGGAGACTGTTATCTGTGACAATGGACATGGGTACACCATACCGGCAGATGATGTAATTGAGGATGAATGAGGCGATCTGCTTGCCGGTGACTTGGGTAAGTGGAACAGCTTCGATCCACTTGGTGAAATATTCGGTGGCGGTAATAATGAATTTATGGCCATTGGATGAAGATGGATGAATCTTACCCACAAGGTCAAGGCCCCATTGACAGAAAGGCCATGGTGTCGTGATTGGTTGCAGTTCCTGGGCCGGTGCATGTATCAGGTCGCCGTGAACTTGACATTTCTTGCATTTCCTAATAAAATAGTAGGAATCCTTTTCCATAGAGGGCCAATAGTATCCAGCTCGCATGATCTTCTTGGCTAGTGATGGACCACTTGAGTGAGTCCCACAAATTCCTTCATGTACCTCTTCCAAAGCCTTTGTTATCTCATCTTGTTCCAGACATCGAAGGAGAGTACCATCAAGACTACGTCGGTATAGGGTTTCGGCAATAATGGTATATCGAGCAGTTTGGCGAATGAAGGTTTTACGTTGGTTATTTGATTGGTTGGGAGGAAGGGTATGATTGCGAAGATAGGTGTAGAACTCACCGTACCATGGGGATTCAGAACCAACAAGGCGACATATCATTTCAGATTCAGGGATATCATAAGCGGGGATCCAAAGCTGTTCTACCAAGAACTCGTAGCGTGTTGAATTTTGTGGAAGATCTAGGAGAGATGCGATGGTAGCCATAGCGTCAGCAGCTCGATTCTGATCTCTTGGTATCTGCTCAAAAGTGATAGTAGTAAATGATGTCTTTAGAGTGTCCACCATTTGCTTGTATGGCATGAGTTTATCATCTTTGGTCTGATATTCATCTGTTGCTTGTCGAATGACCAGTTGCGAGTCGCCATATACTTGCAGTTCTTGTAATTTCCATTGTACGGCTAACCTGAGTCCTGTGATCAAGGCCTCATACTCGGCTATGTTGTTTGTGCATGGAAATGTTAGCCTGTAAGACTTCGGGATGCTATCACCTTGAGGTGTGATAAATAGAATGCCTGCCCCCGAGCCATGCCTAGTGTATGAACCATCAAAATATAGCTTCCATGGTTGTGTTGTTGTGATCATGAATATCTCTTCATCTGGAAAATTGGAAATGAGAGGATGATCGCCTATGAGTGGTGCATCGGCCAACTGATCTGCAATGACCTACCCTTTGATAGCTTTACGGTCCACATACTCGATGTCAAATTCACTTAGAATCATTACCCATTTGGCCAAGCGACCTGTCAATGCTGCTTTGCTAAGTAAGTACTTGAGTGGATCAATCTTTGCAATGAGTTGTACCTTGTGTGTCAATAGATAGTGCCGCAATTTAGTGGCTGCCAAGATTACTGCTAGGCAAGCTCGCTCAATAGGGGTGTAATTGAGTTCATAGCCAATCAGTGTACGAGAGATGTAGTATATAGCACACTCTTTTCCTTCTGCATTATGTTGTGCCAGTAGCACACCTAATGCTGTACTTGTCGCTGAGATATAAAGTAACAATGGTCTACTTGGATCTAGTGGCATCAACAATGGTGGATTCATGAGATAGTCTTTAAGCGTCTGAAATGCTTGCTGGCATTTGTCATCCCACTGAAAGTGGATGTTCTTGTGTAGCAGATGTGTGAATGGGTGACACTTATCAGCCAATTGTGCAATGAATCTGCGGATGGATTGAAGCCGTCCTTGTAGTGTCCTTAGCTGACTGATATTCCTTGGAGGTGGCATGTCCATGATTGCCTTAACCTTTGCTGGATCGACCTCAATGCCTTTGCTTGAGACAATGTATCCTAGAAGCTTCCCGGAGGTCACTCCGAAGACACATTTCTTTGGGTTGAGTCGAACATGATATTGTTCCAGTCTATCAAAGATTTGATCTAAGATGTGAAGATGTCCTTCTCTAGTAAGTGATTTTGCTAGTAAATCATCCACATAATCTTCCATCATAGTATGCATCATGTCATGAAAGATGGTGGTCATTGCTCTTTGATAGGTCACTCCTGCATTCTTGAGACCAAAAGGCATTACATTCCAGCAATATGTGCCCCATGGACATGTGAAGGCTGTCTTATGTTGATCCTCTGGTGCGATCTTTATTTGATTGTATCCTGAAAAGCCATCCATGAGTGAAAGCATGGCATGTCCTGCTGTTAGATCCACTATGATGTAAATATTTGGAAGGGGGAAGTCATCGTTAGGACATGCCTTATTCAGATCTCTGAAGTCAGTACAAATGCGGATGCCCCCTTTTGGTTTGCCAACTGGCACGATGTTGGAGATCCATTCTGCATAATCAATTGGTCTAATGAAACCAACATCTAGGAGTTTCTTGAGTTCTGTTTTGACTAGCACTGCAATCTGGGGATGCATCTTACGAAGCTTCTGCTTGACAGGTTTGGCTCCTTCTGCTACGGTGAGGTGATGCATGACTAAATCAGGATCAAGCCCAGGCATGTCTACATATGACCATGCAAAGTTGATCTGACGCTTCTGGAAGAACTCTATAAACTTAGGCTGTTCCTCTGGAGTGAGAAGAGATGCCAGATGTATGATATGAGGGTTTTCAGGAGTCCCCACATTGTATTCTTTAGTCTCCTCAATGAGAATCGTCGATCATTCCTATTGTGTACTAGCAGGGAGAATGTCAAACCCTTCATCCTCAGGCGCCTCAGAGAGGTTTTCACCATTGGATACGCTCTTTCTTTTTACTTTTGTCGGATCAAACAGTGCCACAGTGTGGTTTTCACTGGAAGATCCATGTTTTATTGTTATATTTTTGCAGCTGAAGGGTTTGGCATCCGCCCCGAAGTATGCTGCGCTATTAAGTTCAATGGCGAATCCAGCTTTGTGATCCCCGCTTGGTAGATTATCCCTTAATTCCAAAAAGTCAATGATAGCCTCATCGTTCTGGAAGAGGTCAAGACATGGGGGATTTGGTTGGTTCCATCCGATGAGTTCAGGGTGGATAATGGGCATTACTTCATCGATTAAGTTAAGTGCGTTAGAGGTATCAGTGAGGGTTAAGACAGTGTGGTGAAGGTCGTTGATGGTACTCTCCTTGTCAGAATCAGGCGTAGGATGAGACATAGGGTCTGTGGAAGATGTTTCCAGCTCAGGTACCCAAGTGGTCTTTATCTGTGCTTCTCCGTAAACAGGGATGTCTTTGCGGGGTGGAGGTGGTGATGTGTCTTCCTCATCTGAAGTGTTAAGTTGCAATGAATCAAATTCCCACTCATGTGAGTCGGTCTCTGAATCACTCTCTAGCATCCGATTGCTATACCATACTGGGATGTCTTTGGAGTTGAACACGGCAGGTGTGATTGGTTTATGTATCTTTGTAGTGATCGGTGCTGCAGGAACCGTGATGGGATTTAAAGGATCTGTCACTGGAAGTATTGGTAATGGTGACTCAGTGTCTTTTGCTGGAACTACTGGTGCCATAGATGTCGCTGCGGGTTCGGAGATAGTTGCTGCTGCTATTGGTGTTATTGATGGGATTACTGGTGCGATTGGTGGTATGTTTGGCACTGGTGATGGTTGCGGTGGGGTTGTGAGCCTCAATGGGGCAGTGGGGATAGTGTTTGATGGTGCTTTGAGTATGAAAGGTGTCCTCTTTGCAGTAGGTGGGCAATATGGTTTGCTAGGTTTTCCTTTGAATCTGAGTTTAGGAAGGATCTCTTTTTCAAAACCTAGGCCTGTATTACCTTTGGGCTTGAACTCTGGCAGCAGCAGTTCATGTCGTCCTTGTTTGCAGGATCCCAAAGCACTCTGACCATCATATCCCATTCTTTACATAATGAGGAGGCCTTTGCCATATTGTTCCGTAGGAAGTGTAACTTGCGGTTTGTCAGTGGTGATGGGATCTTTATAGATCCATTCCGCTAGGTCCTCATCTTGTGTCTCTTCCTCTTGACTCTTTCTAAGGATGAAAGGCGTCAAGGCACATGCTGGTGTGATTAGTGGTTGCTGGAGTAACTGTTGTGGCTTACCATGTGTTCTAGGAGAAGTGGGCATTTGTCCCACACAAAAGAGCTGACTCAAGTTGTATTCTCCTAGACCTTCCTCTGCTACTTTCATCTTAAGCTTTTCTTGCTTGGGTATAGGGGTGTCCGAACTGGCAAGAGAGGCGGGATTTACATATGATGTGGAGGAAATGGCTTCCCTATTATTAGGAACAGTAATTTCTGGTTGATGGCTGATATTATGGCAAAATGCAAAGGGATTTGCATCGCCCAGGATTGTGATCTCTGTACCATTATGTGGGAACTTGATACATTGATGGTAGGTAGATGGAACAGCTTGCATGGCATGTATCCAAGGTCTCCCTAATAATAGATTATATGGCAGAGGAAGGTCCAGAACTTGACAAATTATGTGCTTTACCACAGGACCGACTCGGATTGGTAGTACCACAGCTCCTTTGGATGAACGCTCTGCATCATCATAGGCCTTGATGGTGATCTTCTTGCGAGGATCCACTGATGCTATTGCATATCCCAATGCTGTGACCAACTGTAGTGTACAAATGTTTAGGCCTGCTCCATTATCGATCAAGACTCGCTTGATCCTGTGTTGGTTGATAAAGCCTTCAATGTGTAGTGAAGCATTATGAGGTTGTTGGAAGGAAGAGTTGTCACTTTCGGAAAAAGTGAGACAAGGTGATGACTTTAGATTTCCAACCATGGCTTGAAATTGGTCCGTATTTAGATTTGCGGGGACTGACGCTTCTTGGAGTGCTTGATCCAAGATAGTTTTATGAGATGGTGACAGGCGTAATAGCTCTAAAATGGATATAAGTGCAGGCGTTTTGTCTAATTGTTCCACAAGATTGTACTACTTTGGGATGGAGGTGGTGCCTTGTGGAGCTGCCTTTATGGTGACCTTGCCATGACGTGTAACAACATTGCAATTTGAGGTGGGATTTTTGAAGGTGATAGTTGCAATTTGTTCATTGGCATCATACAGGTGATTGACAGTGTAATTATACGCAGCTTGCGTATAATTAGTGGTATCAGGACCTCATCTGGAAGTGGAAGGACCCCTTTGATCTTGTGATGGAAGTGGATTCTTGAACATCTGATGATCATTATTGGTTGTTTTTGGGTCATGCCCTTCAATTTCAATTTCTCCTCGGTCAATAAGATCCTGAATGAGATCTTTCAATCGATGACAATTACTTGTCTTGTGTCCTCTTCCTTGATGGAATTCACAATGTTCAGTATCTCTCCACCATGCCGGTTTGACCTGAGGCTCATAGTTTGATAGCTTAGGTAGAGTGACCAAATTTTGAGAGAGGAGTTGTCGCAACACTGTTTCAATGGGTTCCCCTAAGGGAGTGTATGTGCGTTTTTGTTTTTGTGGACGAGGTCTTGGTTCATCATGAGATGTGATGCGACCTTGATTAAGAGGAACATTTGTGTTATTTTGAGGTGGAGGATTTTGTCCTGCAAATCGAACCATAGGTTGTGCATTTTGGACAATTCGAGCATCCACAACTCCATCGTTGACGATATTCTTATTCTTGTTCCAGAAGTTCGGTTTATCGCTATTGAAGCGCGGGCAAGGACCATCTTTGGGTTCATTAAAGATTTTGATGAGTCCTTTTTTGATGAGTGCCCTTTCACATTTTATACCTTTGGTGATCATATCGTTAAAAGAGTCTGTGTCTTTGACATCCAGGTGAAATTCCATTTCTTCGTTTAAGTTGGAAATGAAAATTTCCACTAGTTCTCGTTCAGGTAACTGAAGAGAACGTCTGCTAGACATTTGGCGCCATCGTTGCAGGAATACTGAGAATAATTCACTTGGTTTTTGTTTGGTGTTGCATAGATCAGCCATGGTGATGTCGCGTTCAATATTATAAGAGTAATGAGATAGGAACTTCTGGATGAGTTCCTCAAATGTTCTTATGCCACCTGGTAGTCGGGAAAACCATGATGTGGTTGTTCCTCCCAAGCTTTGGGGAAAAAGGCGCATTAAGTATGTGTCTTCATATGCGACTTCGAGACAAGCGGAATGAAATTCTCGGACATGATCGCGGGGATCTCCCTTTCCTCTATATTTTTTGAATTTTGGTGTTTCGAACCCACGTGGAAAGGGTGGCATATAAAGATTCCTATCAAACAGATAGGGAAAGATGTCGTTAAGTGAGAATTGACTGGTCTTAACACCACTATGAAGTTGTTGGGCGAGATTCTCAACTTGTTGCCGCAACATCTTCATTTCATTAGGAGGAGGAGGTGGTGGGTTACCTCGAGGGATGTTATATCTGATGAGATCTCTATGCCTTTCCTCCTCATGGCGACTTTGTCTTTCTGATGCTTGTCTTAATTGGGAAAGATCAAAGTCTGAGGGGAGTTTGGCTCCTTCTTGAGCGAGTCTTAAAAAGTGAGCATCCGCATTGCTCTTTAATATTTCATCAAATAATCTGTTAAAATGAGGGTTATGCTGAACCCTTTCGATTGTTGAAGGAGTGGGAGTACTTGGGTTTTCATCATTCACATTTCCTCCAAGTGCTTCTTGAAATTCATTGAGGTTGTCCTCTTCTTCCTCAATTTCTATTTCTCGCTGCCTTGATCGTGATCGGGTTTGAGCCATTTTGTTTGCAAATTTGTTTTTGAAGTTGATTGAAGATGATGATGAGTTGTTTGATGAAGGATGGATGTTTTAGTGGATTGGTGGTATGTAGGTCTCTAGCACTCTAAGGTAGATGTAACCAAAATTCCTTCTTTGAATTGCTTGCTTGTTTTGATAAGTTTTGATGTGATAAGGTGTAGAGAAATCTGAGATGTGTTACAGATTTAACTACCTAGTAATGAGAGGATTCACTCATGAACTAGTTTTAACCTGCGTAGATGTGTCTCTTAGGATGAGCTTATCCTAGATGTAGAAACAATCTAAAAAGTGATGTGATGTGTTTGATTTCAAGTAATATCTAAAAGGGAACTTGGGACAAGAGCCTCTTAATATTTTGAGAGTTTTGGGATGAATTGATGATGAAGTGATGATGTATGAGTGGGATGATGGATGAAAAATGTTTTCAACTTCAATAAAAACTTTGTGTCACAAATGGGACAAACTCTATCTCTTCCCTTTCGGGCGTTGGTGGCACTTCTCGAGCTATGTTGTAGGTGATACAGATGTTTGGGAAGAATTTGGGATTAATCTTTCCTCCTTGATTTTTGTGATAACTCAGAGCTCTATATTGCATAAAAGCTCTGCTGTTCAATGATTCTGAATCAAACTCGTTTGTTTTACCTTGAAGGTATAGACGCATACGATGTAGAAAGATTCTATGTGAGACAAAGATTTGTCTATTGATATAGAATAACTTTCTTCTTTTGATCAAAGCCTTTGAGCTTAATGGTCCTCTTTTCAAGGTAATATTCTGATGACACTTCTTCTTTCGCAAGATGTGAAGAATGGTCATAAAAGTTGTGACTCTATGTTGTTTGCACTTTGTTTTTGATGTTTTTGGTTGTGTTGACAAATGTTGGATGAATACTTTGTTTTTGGGATTGATTTTCTGATTTTTCTTTGACAAGAAAACAAAGCAAGCATAAACACAAGATTGTAGCCTCAAAGGCACAAATGAGTATGGGTCTAGATCAACCCAATCCTTGGACTTGTTTCTGACCCTTCCTTTAGATTTATTTTAAGGTGTAATTCCAAAGCCTGAAGTTGGCTCAATTTGCACTAGGTCTGTAAAACGAACACACTTCAAACACTCTTTATCCCTAAGGTCAAATGGCCAGTTGTGATAAATTTAGCCCACATCTTGATATTTCTTCGACTTTGGTACTACATACCTTATGAATCCCGCCGTGGCAGGTAAGGATGTGATATACTAAGTCTTGCACGAGCATAACAAATAGATGATCCCTATGATGGGGGAGTCACCATTTTTATCAAGCCAAAAGTGACTTTTCAAAAAGCTATGTTTCTACTCAAGGAAATATGTATGGTGAGTATCTTGGGAGCAAAACCATCTATGCTCTTGCACTAAATTATACCTCAAATATCCTCAATCAATAGAACAGGTGGGCTACTACTTAAAGGTGTTTAGTCATGTTCGATGGCTTTGGACATAAGTTCATTCTGCAGTGACTCACTTAAGAGCCTTGTAACTGGTGGTGGGGCCCATTTGTCCTTTCGGCCAGTTACACTGTAGGAACAGCTATACCCAAGGCTACAGCTTTCGCTCTCACCTGATTTCTATAGCGGCTCGAAGGATTTACCGCTCGAGATCGTTCCCTTGGCAGGCCTCTCTTAAAAAGATAAAATTTGAGTGTTACTAACACTTTTCTCTTGCACCTAGGACCACGAGAGCCAAGGGAGAGGATAGTGTGTGTTAGAAGTAGGTCCACTCGACTGACTATTTTGCACAAGCGTGCCAAATACGAAAAACACTTGTTCTTTTTAGTCCAGCATTTGCAATGTGATTTAACTATTTGGAGATGTTGCTCCAACAGCCATGGTGTTCATTTTTAGCTTCAAAGCAATATGTTTTGTAATCTAGAATTGAGAAATCCTGGTCAACTTAATGAAAAACACGTTTTGCTTTGAAGGAAAATTTTTGTTTTTGCCAAAAATAAAGACAAGTGGATTAATTTTAAGCACCAAAACAAAAATGTATCCCTAACTTGCAATGAAAGCAAAACTTTTGAGTTTGTTGTTCTTTTTATTTTGCAAAGAAAGGTGACTGTTCTTTTTAAGCACCAAAAACAAGTGTTAGGTTCGTTTTATGCACTTCAAAGTAAAATGTGAGGTTTGATTTTTAATTTTGTGCAAAAAAGGAAAATGAATTCTTTTTAACCAACTTTTTAAAGAAAGTAAAAAGAAAAGATTTTATGGCGTCTACTAACTCCTGCCCCTGCACACAACAAGATTAGAACCTGCACTTGGTAGATGGCCAAACATTAGTGTGGGCTTATACAAGCCTAAATTTTGATTCTTGGTTACAAAGCGAATTGGACAACACCCTATCACAATAGCGCTATTCTGCTTTTTATACAAAAGCGCTAGTCTGAGGTATCAAAAGCGCTATTTTACACCGTAGCGCTGAAAGAAAACCAGAATCCCGAATAGACAAAAGCGCTAAAATAGTGTCAGTAGCGCTGAAACTAGAACAATAGCGCTGAAATGCCGTCAATAGCGCTGGAATGTTGTCAATAGCGCTATTTTAGTGTCAATAGCGCTAAAATAGATTTTTCAAAAGCGCTAAAACGCGTTCAATAGCGCCGAAGCGCGACCTGTGTGGCAATTTCAACATTCAGACATGTTAGTTAAAAAAAATGATTATGTTTTTGGTGCTTGGATTCACGTCGGGTTCACCAAATGATGCCCTCCTAAATGACACAAGGTTTAGTTCTTGATCAAACAACACAAAATCACACAAGATGTTAGAGTTAATCAATCAAAAACCAAAACATACGAAGGCATTCCAAAGGAGATACTAAAAAAACATGTTAATGAATCTAACTAAAGAAGTAAGACAATGAGATATCTCCAACTATCTCATAGCATGATATTAGCTCCTTCTCCCTTGTTCCTCTCCTCTCTAAGTTCCAAAATAGTGTAGCTCTCAGCAGCTTTTTGCACTATGGATGCTTATGGAGGATTGAGATTGTAGTATAGCTCCTAAACATGAAATGAAAAGCTATTTTAATGCTAAAATGATGTGTTTTAACCAAAAGACAATATTTAGTTATGCTATGCTAAATGCTCTCTAAAATGGCTATAGTCTAAATGCATACAAGTTTTCAGGATCTGGATTATGAAGGAATGGGCTCTATTTATAGGAAAAATGGAGCAATGGATGGCCAGGATTGAAAGATTTAATCAAGGGCCAAGCTTGAAAGTTGGGGATCCATGTGCACAATTTGGCACCAATAAAATAATGACAAGTGTCAACACAGGATTGGGTTGAAAGAAGAGGTTGGAGGCATTAAAGGCCTGAGAAGACCTCATGGTTATCTAGAAGGTAAGTGTCAAGCCTAAATTAGGATTACCCACTGGATTAGGAGTTAATCCAAGGATAAACCTTTGTGCAAATGATTAAGAGATAATCATGGTCAAAGTATTAAATGCTTGATGAGACCTTTGTGGTTGGATAGAGGTTGAGTCAAACAAATGTTTTAACCATGTGGGAGGGTTGAATTAACCATTAATGGTTATTGGAGACTTTGGGGAATTAAGTGGTTGAAAGTTGGAAGCCTTCAATGGTTATCAAAGACTTTGGGGTCTTTGAGAAGTGACTCCATTTTGCTTAGGAATGTGACAATATTTAGGGGATGGATTAGGCTAATTAGGAAGGGGTTAGAAGAATCTAGAAGGTGATTAGATTTTGCAAGTGGATTTGGTGGGTGAGGGAAAATAGGATTTTATTAAAATAAAAATTCATTTATTTCAAAATGTGTGCAAGTTGCATTTGTAGGAAAATGCAAGTGGGGGGGGTTTTAAAATGATTTAAATAAATGTTAATTTATTTAAAAGAGGGAAAGGGGAATTTAATTAAATAAATTGATTTATTTATTTAATTGATTGGAATTGGATTTAATGAATTAATTAAAATAAATTGAATAATTTATTTAATTAATAGAAGAATGTTTGGGGATGAATTAATTAAATATTAATTTAATTAATTGATGGCTAGTGGATTTTTAATCAAATAAATACGAAATATTCATTTAATTAAAATGGACAGATTTATGTGACTACATTTGCCCCTCTTTGAGACGGTGCAGTTTATCGCATCGTTTCAAAGAAAGAAAAACTGGTGTGAAGAAATGCCCCATAAAATGTAAATTTAATGGGTGGTATGCCCCCTCGAGAGATGGGCCGAAAAATTTCAAAAAATCGCGCGATCTCTTGAAAAAGAATGAAAATTGGCAAGGTGATAGAAGGGAAGAAGTGAGGTATACTGGTGAAAAATAGAAGAAATCGGGGGAAACATGGAGAAATGGGGGCCTCGGGAAGTTTACGGGGACCACGGCGATGAGCAGGGCGAAGTTACGGTGACAGCGAGGGGTATAAATGGGGTGAAAGGGGGTAAAATAGGATCATTTGTGACCGCGACCAGTTGAAAACTAGAGCTCTGACAGTGACATTTGGAGGAGCAACGAGGAGCTACGATGCCGTTTCCTATCACCGAGCACCGATTTGAGCGAGTCCGCCGGTACCAGCGCCCAGCCGACTATGGACCAGCGGTACGCAAATTCGAAAACTCACTTTTTATGCATTTTTGGTATGTTTTTAGCTAAGTTCAAGTCAAGTCGGAGCAAGAGCGCTGGAACTAGGTTTTTAGCGCTTTTGCTCCATGAATTAGCGCTATTGTGCCGCAATAGCGCTTTTGTAGGCTAGTTTTAGTGCTTTTGCATGTATTTAGCGCTTTTGTAGGCAAGTTTGAGCGCTTTTGATAAATTAGCGCTACGGTATAGTTAATTGAGCGCTATTGGCTCGTAATAGCGCTATTGTAGAATGGTTTTAGCACTTTTGTTTTTTGTAGCGCTATTGTAGGGCTGTTTGAGCACTATTGATGTTTTTGTAGCGCTATTGTTCAGAATGAGCGCTATTGTAGATTAAATAGCGCTTTTGCCTTAGGATAACAAGATGCCCCAGTTTCGGACAAAACAAATCTCCTGATGCCTAGCGATGGATGGATGACGAGGTGAAGTGGGAGTTGTTTTGAACCATAGCAGCCTGATGAGACTTAGGTCATTTGTTAGGATAAATGCCTGTTGAAGTCTAGGCGGCCATGATTGCTTACCTGTTGAGACCCGAAGATACTTGATCAAAGTATCTGATGATAGTCTAGGTTTAAACTTAAGAAAGTTTGATAACAAAACAACTGATGGTGGTTGGATGAATGTCTATGTGCAGGAGGATCTGCGCGTGTTGCAGTTACGCGAGCGCCACCCCGCGACACAGGGGTTGCGAGATCATTTGACTCAGATAGAGATAGATTGCATTGCGGCGACTGGGCTCTATGAGGTGATGCATATGCCCGTGATTCGGATGAATCATAGCCTGATTACAGCATTAGCAGAGCGATGGCACAGTGAGACTTGCACGTTCCATCTGTCTCAGGGAGAGATGACGGTGACGTTAGAGGACGTGTGGCGTATTCTTCGGATTCTGATTCGAGGGCAATCCTGATCTAGTTGTATCTTGAGAAACCATCAATGCAATCCTAGTTGTATTGATCTTCTAGTGCAATCCTGATCTAGTTGTATCTTGAGAAACCATCCATTAATGAAAGCATTGATTCCCAACAATTAAGTCAACTATCATGTCTATAGTAGGTAATAGGAAATCATCTTTTGGACATGCCTTGCTTAGATCTTGAAAGTCTGTGTAGATTCCTATGCTCCCAGTGGGCTTAGTCATAGGTACCAAATTGGATATCCACTTTGCATAGTTAATAGGTCTAATGAAACCCACATCCAGAATTTTTTGTAGTTCCACTTTTACCAGTAATGCAATGTGTGGATGCATTTTTCAGAGTTTTTATTTGTACGGTTTGATTCTTGGTAGCAATGGTAAGTGATGTAATACCAATTATGGATCTAAACTGGCATATCTGCATATGACCAAGCAAAATTTATTAGGCATTTTTTGAAGAATTGTATGAGCTTGTCTTTTTCTTCCTGATTTAATGATTCTGCTAAATGGATATTATGTATAACTTCTCCCTCTTCTATATTGACTTCTTCAGTCTTTTCCATGATTAATTCCTAATTCTCTTTTTTAATAGGGAGGTTATCTAATTTGATTTTTCCATTTCTATCACTTTCATCTGTATCTTTTGATATAGAAGAACTTGCCTCTCCAATGTATGTTGTTCTATCCAAGTCTATAGAAAATCCCACCTTGTGATCACCATGGGGAAATCCTTCTCTAACACCAATAAAGTATGCAATAGCTTAATCATTCTCAAACCAGTCTATATTTGGTGACTCTTCTCACCCCCAGTCAATTATATGTTAATGTATAAGGGGTAAGTCATTTCTTTCTTCTATTTTAAAAGTCTCTGACAACATGCATACCTAGTTATTTTGAACATATTTTACTGAATTTGGATGACCTGGTATATCCTCATAGGAAATGTCATCATCGATGGGTGATTGATTGTCATGTGTCATGTCTATTTCTTGTGGGTTGCTATCATGGCTAGATAGGAATTCATAGTCATGAGAATTTGTCACACTTTCTATGTATGTTCCACTTTCTGAGGTTGTGTCACTTATCTTATCTTGTTCTTGTAACTGAATTTGTTCTTGACTTGTGGATCTCCTTTGTGTGGTGGATACCCTTCTCAATCCTGGTAAGATTTTGTAGTATTTCTACATCTCACTCATTTGGTAAGATTATGCCCATTTGCTAGTGCTAAACCTGTTTCTGTTACCACATTTGCATGTGAATATATTTCAGGTACTATATTGTTAGATGATTCTACATTAGTTTCATATAGAAGATGCCTCATATCTTCACCATTTGATTCCATACTAGGATATGTTCTTGGTTTCTTACTTCTCTGAGATGGATGAAATATTCATGTTGATAATTGATTATGATATATGTACTCTGATGGTAGCCTAGGTTTGTTCAATATGTCAAGTGTTTGTTGTCTTACCTCTGTTATCTTTGGGATGTGTTTATAACTGAACCCTTGATTCTTTGTGTTTTCCTGAGGTAAAAAAAGGTTCCAATCTTCCTTGTCTTTATAGTCCCAAGCCTGTGGTACCATCATACCCATGTTTTTGTTGCATTTTGAAAGCATTACCATACTGATCTAAAGGTAACCATGGTATTGTCAGGTCATCTTCTTCTTTATATATCCATTGGTTGATATCTTCATTTAAGGATTCTTCATGTAAGTCTCCCCATCTAATGAATGAGCATGAATCTGAGTATTTGAATATCTCTTTTCCTTTATCTTGTTTCATCACAGTGTTCTGAGGTTTCCCAAAAGACCTAGCAGAAAGAGATAATTATCTGACATTCAATGTATTTGAAATGGATTATTTCCCACAACAGAATTTCTTAATCTATAAAGAAGATGTTGTAGGTGTATCTTTCTGTGTTTCTGTGATTGTCAATGAATCCATTTGTGTAGTAAGTGGTGCTACTTGATTAATGGGTACTTGGTTATCCACACTTATCTTTAAGTGATTACCATGTTGAAATGGGTTGGGATCACCCTAGAGGGTGATTTCAATACCATTGTATGGGAGCTTAACACATTGATGGAATGTCGAAGGTATGACCTGCATGGTATGAATCCATGGGTGGCCTAAGAGCATGCTATAACCCAATTCTCTATCCAAGACTTGAAAGGTAACCTTTTTTGTGATAGGTCCTACTTTTACTGGTAGTGTGACTAAATCTTTTGAAGGGTGTTCATCATCATATGCTTTGATGTTTATTCTCTTTGCAGGATCAATGTGAATTTCAAAATAACCCAATGCATTGCCCAACTTTAGTGTGCAGATGTTAAGATGAGCTCCTCCATCTATGAGTACTCTTCTGACTATCTTCTTATGTATGTAAGCCTCTAGATGTAGTGGATCATTATGGAAAATTCTATCATTAGAAACATCCCATTCTGTGAAAGCAATATAGGTAGAATAAACCAAATTCCCTACCATGGATTGGAAAGCATTTTCATCTATGTCTCTATCGATTACTGAATCTTGTAGTGCTTTATCTAGGAGAGCTCTGTGATTTGGTAATATATGAAACAACTCAAAGAGGGATATTTGTGTTGGGGTTTTCTTCAGTTGCTCAATCATATTATAGTTCCCTACTGCGGGTGACTACTGCACAATCTCTATCTCTTGGATTTATTGTGATAGTTGCCACTGCATTATCTCTTGTGAGGGACATTTCTTCAACATATGCTAAGCTATCAAGGTTTATTTCATATCCCATCTTATATTCATCATGTGCAAGTCTAACTTCCATGATTTGTGCTATAATTTCATCTTCAAACCATCCTGAATAAGGTGGCTCTTCCTGCCCCCAGTCCATAAGATAAATATTATTGTCTTTATCATATTTTGGAGCTTCTGACATCATGCAAACTTGGTTATCATAGTTATAAGTGTTGAAAATTGACACTCATTTGGTTTCTTATGTTGTTATTGATGGCAACATATTTTGGTTCACCGACACCGACAGACACTTCACGGGCATCAAGGATTTCAAAGGTAACCAACAAACTAGGTATTGGTATGGGAAGCTGACATCACTTGGAGATCCAACAATTTTGTATGTAAGTCAACATATGGCATAAATGTTTGTAAGGGAATATAAGTCAGTCTATTAGGTCATTTAAGATATAACATTGGAGATTAGATCTGACATGTGAAGTTTATGTATGTGAAAGCAATATTATATAATGATTTGTAGATGATTTCGAAGGTACACATAAGGTATATGTTATTCCGGCAAGGGTTTAGGGTTTAAGAACCAAAACAATTAGAGCCTTAACCGGAACTCAATCTGGCATAGCAAGTGCATTATATGAGTTCAATTTTGTTGTTTTGTATCAGAAAGTCATTGTAGTTAGTGAGAATTTTTGTGATGAGCAATGTTCTCTAGGCAGTGTTCCTTCCAATATGTGCAAGCCCCTATTATATGTAATATCTCTTCGTATGGCCAATGAATTGATATTGTGGGTCATAAATACCATCGTGGTTTTTCCTCATTGAGGTTTTCCACATATAAATTCTCTATGTTATGGTGTTCATTTATGTGCTTGCATTATTTGTTTCAGTTACATGTATTTATGTTTACTGGTTGATGAATGAATGTTTTGATAAGTCTAAAATATTATATTCTGGTAGAACACTGATTCAGCCCCCCTCTCAGTGTTCTTGGATTCCAATAATTGGTATTAGATCCTTGTGCCTTGGAGGAAGCCTAATAGCTTGAGGGAGATCCTAAATCTAGAATCCATGGAGATGTGTTTAAGGCAGCATCTTGAAGTTTCTCTTGAAGATTTTGAAGCTGAAAAGGTTAAGAACATAAAGCTGGAAGATGAACTTAGATCTGCAAAAGAATTCATTATCACTCTACAAGAAAAGATATCAAATGACAAAGCCAAAATAAAGGAACTATGGTAACAAATGCAAGATCAAGATGATGAAGAAAAGGACACTCTGAAGAACCTATGTCAGAAGATGAGTCAAGAAAATGAAGTTACGAAGAATGAAACACAAGCCCTAACTATGAGGACAGAAAAAGAAACTGAAGACAGAAAGAAAAAGGAAGAAAACCTTGCTAGATCACTGAAGGACATATCTGAAGAATGCATCAGGTTAGCTTATGAAATGATGTGTTGAGAACAAAATTAGTGCAATTCCAAAATAATGAACAAGAACTTGAAAGACAAATGACAATCCTTAGAGATGATCTGACTATTGCAAATGAATATAAGGACAAATCAAAGGCTAGTTTAGCACATATTAATGAATTATTGGAGAGTCAAAGGCAGAATAAAGACTCTAAAGGACTTAGATTTGAACAAGTTCAGAGCTCTGGTACTGCAAATGAAGATCAAACATCTGGTAAGGAGAATGATCAAAACAACCAGAACTAGAAGACACCAGTAAGGCAATTCAATGCTGACAAATTTAATGGTAGATGATTTGTTTGTAATAAATTTGGTCATATGGCTAGACAATGTAGAAGAAGAGAAAATGAAAATTATAACTCTGTCCCCAGTCAATGTTCCAAATGCAATAAGTATGGTCATAAGACAAAAGATTGTAGAATGAATGTAACATGTCATGCATGTGGAATGTTTGGACACATGGCTAATCGGTGCAGGTCAAGCAATTATTTTGGATATAGAAAAGCAATTCAAATGAACAATGTTACATGCTATGCATGCAAGAAGATTGGACACACAGCCAAGTTTTGTAGAAGAAAAAATCCATTGGTTAGAAATAATGGATCAAATGATGAAGGAAACAAAAAGATAAATAAGATCCGGCATGATCATACCAAGAGATGGGTTAGGAAGTCAGATGATCAATCAGGAGGTGAAACTGCTCTAGTTACTCAACCGGTGGAGCAGAATGTTCCTGCACCGGTAGGAATCTCATCCGACAATTGAGGCAGATGCCTTAGGGGTAGCAAAATTTCATGAAAATATTGCATATTCCTTGGGAAAGAGATCTGGAAGGAAGTTTCAGACATCTGAGAGATTTATTCAACATATATATGTTGAATTGAGATCTGGTATGTCCCACTGGAAGGCATTTATGTCGATGAAGTTTTTTGAAGGATAGAATGAAGAATTCACTTCAGTATGTTCACCTTGCATTCAAAAACATATAGAGCAAGCCAGAGGCGATTTGGAGTGATCATAAGAAACCATCAGCAATTTCAACTACATTCAAAGGAGATATCTAGGGTTTATCATCGACGACTATTTCCAGGTATTTTTTGCAATTCAATCATTCAAAATGGAGGTTGGTTCTTCTTTTCTCCCTATTTTTGTTGCAAATCCTACTATAGTAGAGGTTAAGGACCGTCCGAGACCAATATTCAAGAAATGCCCACATATTTCTACTCTAGATGATTCAGTCGATGCTTTTTCGAGGGTTCCTAAAGGCATTGTTTATGTTGAGGATGTTAGAGCTTACATCCACCACAATCTATAGGATTTGGGAACAATTGAGATCAAATCAATGTACATATCTGAATAGTTGAATGACTCTGGAATCATCAAGCCCAAATTTAAGCATATTGTAGACCTAGGGTTAACCAGAATCTTGGATATTCCTAAGTTTGAAGATGAGATAATCCAGTATGCACTAAGTAGAGTTCATGGTGAATTTATTTGGTTGGATAGACCCTATAAGATCACCAAGGAAGCAATCAGGGCCATTACTAACTTACCTCTGATAGGTTAGAAACCAGAGAAGAAGATATCAAATGATCAGATCAACAAGCTCACAGGTGCAACCTCTGATAATCGATCAATGAGAGTCAGTACCATTACTGACAAGGATGTCAAATTTGTCAGCATGATTATAGGTTACAAGGTAACCCAATCTAACCGACTTAACTCTATTTCTAGGTCTTGCATTTTTGCTACATATCAAATGTTGAAGAAGGATGAAAAGTATGATCTATGTGAATGGATGAAAGAAGAGTTGATTATGAACTTAGGCAAGATTAAGGGAGAAAAGAAAGGAGTTTTCTAATATGGAAATCTGTTAGTGTGCTTAATGCTTTTCTTCTTAAATGAGATACCGGGTTTGGGCAAAAGGCAATGGGCCTTTGATATACCAGTAGGCAGGCAGATTAAGGGTGCTATCACCAGTTTGGGGAACTTAAGAGATGACAAAGTTTGGGGGTACTTCAAATCATTTCAGAAAGCCATGAAGTCAAAGGAAAGAATTCCAAAGAAAATAGTTGAGAAATACTCAACTGAAATCTGTTTCATGGTGAAAAAGGATGAAACTCTTATGGAAGTTGTGATACCCCAGAAGATATGGATTGAGCAAATGGGTTATGAGGTAGATGCAATAATTTTGGATGCATATACTAGGATTCTTATTGATGCACTGACAAGTGAATCTGAAAAATCATTTGGGAATGCAAAGAAAAAAGAACTTGAAGTTAAAACTGAATTCAATCAGAAGAAGAGAGAGAGGCAGTAGAGAAAAGTGAGTCAATTTGTTGAAAAGGTCTCAAAAGACATTTAGATTATTATTGATGCCTCATCAACTAAAGAAGTCAAGAAGAGGAAACAACCTGAAGCTCTCATTGCACCAATTACTTCAGATATTGAGACTAAGGATAAGGATGCAATTCCTCTATCTTTAAAGAGGGTACAAAGAAAGAAGGTAGAAGATACAAAGGAGAAAGCTGAGAAGACAAGGAAGCAACCAAAAAGGAAGGTAACCATTAAGAATCTGGCAAGTCAACCAACTGAAAGGAAGCCTACTCAGAGGAAAAGGCTAGTGAAAGTAACTCCTACATCATCTAGCAAGAAGAGGAAGAAGGAAAACATAGATGAAGCTATTAAAGCCGGTAATGCAAATATCATTCCACCTATGTCTTGTGCTGAGTTAATAGATGAGATAACAAAGGATGGCATTTTGAAGAACATTCCACAATATTATGAACATTGGATGATAATGAACAAAAATAAATTGAGGAAGCATTTTTTTAATACTTGAACATATATAAGAAGGCTTTATTAGAGATTGCAAAGAAAATGCTGGCACAATTATATAATAATTTAAATGCTAGAAGATTGTCTGCTATGGAGGAAGACCAACACATAAAGATTCAGGAATTATTAAATAATTGTGTTTCAATTACCCCAGAGGAGATGTATAGGTGTCTTGAGACTACTAATAGAATAATTTTCAGAAGCAAGCACGTGACAGTTAGCCTTATGGCTGGTAGAGTCAAAGAAATAATCAGTGAAACCAATGAGGCATCGGTTAAATTATTTACTGACAACCCTGATTTCTTTACATCACCAGAAGCTAATCCTAAGTCTGACACTTCAGACATCTCAGTTGATGGAAAAGGAAAAGGTGTAGTGGATAGCTCGTCCATAGTTTTGAAAGATACCAAGGAACTAAATGCATAATCTCCGGTAGAAGCAAATGTACAGAATAAAGAGGATATACAAGAAGAGAAGGCTACTGTACATAATGAACAGGTTATATATGTTGAGGACAATAGTCCTCTGGATCAGAATGAACAGGTTGTGGAAACAATGAATGTGGAATTGACAGTAACAGATGATGCACCAAGTGGCAAAGCCACCGGTGCAAAAGAAGATAATATAGGAGAAATTAAACCTGAAGAGAAAGATAAAGAGAAAAATCAGGAAGGAGAGAAGGAAAAGGAAGTTCAAACTGAGACAAGTTTTTATTCACCATCATCAGAGAAAAATGGAGAGGAATCCGGTAGAGAATCGACAACCAAAAATACATTATTGGCAATTACCACTGCAAATGCTGAGCAGAAGAGCATAACAAAGATGAGTTCAACCAAACTCATGATGATTGTAGCTGAAAAAATGATCAAGGAAGGGACTGAGGAAAATAAAATAATTGATCATTCCATTCCAATTTTGCACCAGTTAGTCCGAAAATGACAAATTGATAAGGGAGCAAGTCCAATCGGCAAGCTCAAGATGTTGACTAAGCATATTTCAAAGCAATTTCAATCACTGTAACAGATCTCTAACTGACATGCTCTGGATCGGTTTGCTCAGGCCAAGAGGACCACTTTTAATCAGTTGATTGAATCAAATAAGGTACATATAGCTGATAGACTGAAAATGATAGATAATTCTTTGAGGAAATGTACAAATATTTATCATCTATGTTGCAATTCAAGTTTACTGATAGCAGGCATAGACAAAAGCATTAAAGATATTCAAAATACAATTGCAAGCATTGTAAATAACTTTGATGGAGTTAATTTTTTAACCACATCTGTAGATGGTCAAATTTTGTTATTATAAGTCCAAATTTTAGCTCTTCAAAGAGATAGTGATAAAATCATATGGAGAGCTAAGGAGCTTAGAGGGTTAGTGAGTCCCTAGTTGGACACACTATATGTACATAAGGAGTGTATATACATGTTGGGAAAGCCCACACCAATAGAACTCAAGGAAAAATAATCTCATGCATATGCCCTTAATGTACTTGTGTCAATTTCAGGGACATTCAAATCCAGTTGGGACACATACTTGGAGTTTTTCAAGAATGCTTACGTGGAAATATTCAAGCTCATTCAACTCTAGTAAGTATTTCTGGGAGACATTTGCCTATACAGAATTTCATTAATTTATTCATTTTGTGTACCAGTTTTTGGCATTGATGCCAAAGGGGAAGTGGTGTATGTAAAAAATAGAAAGGAAATATGTATGGATCAGATTTCAGATGGCATATATAGCTCAGTGGGAGCATTGTCACATTTCAGGATCGGTAGGGTAGATAGAAACCATTTTTCACATGAGTCTTGTCATCAATGCCAAAGGGGAAGATTGTTGGCAATAGAAACTCATTCGGTTTCTTATGTTATCATTGATGGAAACATTGGCAACATATTTTGGTTCACCGGCACCGACAGATACTTCAACGGTATCAAGGATTTCAAAGGTAACCGACAAACTAGGTACTGGTATGGGAAGCCGACATCACTTGGAGATCCAACAAAGGGTAGTATGTGGCAAAGCATTTTATAATTCATATGTATTTGTAATGATCTGACATGTAATATCATTTTGTATGTAAGCCAACATATGTCATAAATGTTTGTAAGGGTATATAAGTCAATATATTAGGTCATTTAAGATATAACATTGGAGATTAGATCTGACATACAAAGTTTATGTATTCAAGATCATTTGTATGCGAAAGAAATATTTTGTAATGATCTGTAGATGATTTCTAAGGTACTCATAAGGTCTATATTATTCTGGCAAGGGTTTAGGGTTTAAGAACCATAACAGCCTTAACTGAAACTCAATCAGGTATAGCAGATGCATTATATGAGTTCAGTTTTTTTTTTGTTTTGTATCAGAAAGTCATTGTAGTAAATGAGACATTTTGTAATGAGCAGTGTGCTCTAGGCAGTGTGCCTTCCTACATGTGTAGGCCCCTATTATATGTAATATCTCTTCATATGGCCAGTGAACTGATATTGTGGGTCACAAATCCCACCGTGGTTTTTCCTCATTGAGGTTATCCATGTATAAATTATTTGTTTTATGGTGTTCATTTATGTGCTTGCATTATTTGTTTCAGTTACATGTATTTATGTTTACCGATTGATGAATGAATTTTTTGATAAGGCTAAAATCTTATATTCTAGTAGAACACTGACTCATCGTCCCCTCTCAATGTTCTTGGATTCCAACAATCAGTCCATTGATCATTCTCATCATCATCAAGTTCTTCTTGTGATTCAACATTTACTACATCTCTTGAGCTAATAGTATGAATGGTATAGTCATATGTGACTTTTGTGTAGTTATCAATGTTGTCATGTGTTCCTGATGCTGGTGTCTTACCTTTGTCATGTTTGACAAAAGGGTCTTTAAAGATGGTGTGATTTGTGTTTTCTGAAGTTTTGTTTGTGTCAACTATGATATCACCTTGATCTATTAGATCCTGGATTAAGTACTTCAGTTTATAGTAATTTGTAATCATATGAGCTTTTGTATGATGATAGTCATAGAAATTGTTACATCCCACCAGATTAGTTTGAAAGGACCTGGTTTCTACACTCTAACCTCTACCAAAGTGATCATATTTGTTTGTATTAATTTATTCAATGTTGATTCAATGGGCTCACCTAGTGGTGTGTAGTTCCTTCTGGGAACATTCATTCTTGGGAATCTTGTGTTTGTAGCTTGTGTAGTGTTTGCATTTGTTGACTCTGTCTTCTTTTCTATAGGTGGACTTTTATTTTAACTAGATAATTGAATTGATCCTTGTAAAGATACAATTGGTTGAGCTTTGTTCACTGTATGGGTGTCTACCACATCATCATTGGTCACATTCTTGTTTCTTGACCAGAACTTAGATTTATCATTGTTTGTGTTGTTTGTAGAAGTTCCATATTTTATGATACCTTGTTCAACAAGTTCCTTCTCTCATTTTAAGGCCTTTTCCGTGATTTTTTTAAATGTGGTCAAACCTTGCATTTGTATTGGGTACTTAATCTTTGGGATTAAGTTCTCTGAAAACATGTCAACTTGCTCAGTTTTGGGAACAATAGTCTTGCATCTTTGGTAGAGAGATCTCCATCTTTGTAAGAAGGATGTGGATGTTTCATTCTCATATTGTTTTGCACCATATAGATCCATCAATGTAACTAGGTTATCATTGTTATGCGAGAATTTTGCATTTAATTGTTCAGCTAGTTCACCCTATGATGTGATCGTTGGTGGGAGATGTGAAAACCACTCCAAGGAAGAACCTCCAAGACTTTTTGGAAACAATCTCATTAGATAGGTGTCCTCATGTGTGCAACCTCTATACATGCTGTAGCGTCGTAAATTGTACGCACTTGCTAAAGCAGTACAATTTCACACCTAGTTTAGCACCCGCCTTGGTGTAGTTTGCATTTTGCATTGCATTTCCCCTTTAGCACTTAATTAATCAAATTAATTAGGTCTAAGGTCCTATTTCATCATCCTCCACATCATAAAGGTGGGCCCTTTCATTAAAGTGTGCCCCTTTTCATTTTATTCCTCCAATACATCATCTAATCGAAAACCCTAATTAGGCCTTCTTTTGAACTTGGGGGCTTGATTTCGGGGGTCAAAACATCTCGAAATCACCTGTAACTTTGGGATTCTCTCTAAAATCATCATATTTGATAGCCCTAAAAATTTGGTGAAAATTTGCCGGGACCATGGCGCCCGGAGTGCACATGGTCCCGGACATTTTTCCTGAAATTTTAGGAGAGCGATCCAATCATAAAATAAAGCTTAACCCCAAGAAATTGGTGGGATATTCAATCTCTAGGTCGGCCAAAAGTTGGAATTAAGACCTAGGGTTTCATACATAAGAGCTCTCTTTCTTCATTAGAAAAGATTCAAATTTTGTTTTCAGGAACCTCATATGTAGCGAAAGAGCAGATCTTTGAAGACTTCAGCAACTCTCAACATTCATCCTCCAAGCATTCATCAAATCCAATCATTCACCTAGGGCTTTTGAAGGCATTGAAGAGCAATAAGGGATCACCGACTGAAGATTGGCTTTGTCATGCCCAAAATTTAGGGCAAAAACGGAACAAATTTTTTTTTAAAAAACATACTAATTTAATTAACAAGTTCGCTCAAACGACAAGCATTATTGAAATTTCCATTATTAAATTCGAGCTAGTTCTGAGATGAACCAAGCTTCGATAGATTGTTAAATATTATTTGTGGAAAATTAACTGGTTTAAATTTTATCTCCTCAAGATACCTAGCCATTAGGCTTATTAAATCAATCACGCTAAAGGAATAGGAGAGGAAAAATTAATTTAATCTCCAATAAGACATATAGTCTAAACATCCAATTTAAATTTTAAATACTCTAATTAAATTACACAGAACATTATTAAATACATTTAAAATTATAAAAGCTAGGCTTCCTCCGATAATCTATTTATTTCGCTTTACTTGCTTCAAATTATAACCAGAATTATAATAATATATATATATATATTTATTTATATATACATTTATATATATATTTACAATTAAATACTTAATCCAAAATTATGACCAGAATTTATATATATACATATAAATATATATATATCCATATATATATATATAGTTACATATATATATATATATTACATACTTTTTTAAATATTTTAATTCTAATTCAAAAACATAATATCTTTCTAAATATTAATCCATATTTCCCCAACCCTAATTAGGGTTCTATTTTCCCATATATGTATTTTCAAATCTAATTATCATATTTTTTTTTAAAAATCCATCTGCCCTAGCTCCACCCTGGCTAGGGTTTAACCCTTATTTTTTTACAGAGAAATTTTCATGCTGGGCCGAAGCACCCAAGGGCGGCCATGATTTTTTTTGTTTATTGCAGGTTTCGGATGTTGGAGGCGGGGAGAGCCGTGGCCCCACTGTGTGGGCGCACAGTGGGTGTCGCGGCACCACTGTGTGTCCACACAGTGGGTGCCGCTAGCAGCTCCCCACTGTGTGGCCACACAGTGGCGGCCGCGGCCATCCACTGTGTGTCCACACAGTGGGAGCCGAAGCGACTCCACTGTGTGTGCACACAGTGGGTGCCGCGCGGCCCTCATCCCCATTTTTATTTTTTTTTAATTTTAATTTATATTTTTTTTAAAATATATTATATATAAATATATAAATATATATTTATATATATATGTATATATATTTATATATATATATATATATATTTATATTTATATATATATATTTATATTTATATAAAATTTATAATCATAGTTTAAAAGGGTGAAAATATTTCAATAAATATATATATATTTTTTAAAAAAGGAGATTTACATGCAAAGATTTTAAACTAATATAATAAAGGGAAAAAGCATTAAGTTTATATATATATATATTAAGCTTTTAAATCAATGCTAACTAAAATACAATATACTTTTCTGGAATAAAAAGAATTTCATTGATTTTTTTCCTCTAATACAATATTTACATAAAACATCTTTTTTCTTTAAACTACTTAAGATCTTTCAGCATAAATAAACTTCTTTTTTGCCACAAGTAAAATATAGATAAAATTTAAATGAAATCTATTCTTTTTGTCCATAATACAAAGAAGCTTTTGCATGCAACTCAAAATAACTTTTCTTTTATTAAAAACCAGAAGTAGAAATAAAACAAGCTTTTCTTTTTCTTTCTTTAACAACTCTAAGATATACTACCAATTTACAGGATGTTTCTTGAATAGCCACAACAGTAAAACTTCAAGTCTATTTTCAATAATTACAACTTGCTTCTCTTTTCTTTGAATGAGGCATACTTTTATAACAAATTTAAACAATTATCTGCAACTGGATTTAAGTATCTTCAAATAATAATCTTCTGTATCTTTCTCATGGATCCTATTCTCTTTCTCCTGACTTTCCTGCATAATAGATAAACACAATATGACCACGGAGTGCTCACCTCCCAGCCTAGGGTAACTGGTAGCCACCCCCGAGCTCGAAGAACCAATTCCTAGATGGGTAACAAACAGGCAAACACATAGAAAGCAATGCATACAGATATTCCAGACACATTCCCAACTTGGCTTTCACAGCACCACACTTTGCTGATGAACATTTTGAATGGGTGGTAGTGGACCAAATCCTTGAGGAGAACTGCAAGTATGAAATAAACAAGAAGCCACCTCATGGCACAATAATAATATCAAGAATCTCAACCCCTTATTCCTTATGCCCCTCAAAGGCATTCTAGCCTTATATCCCTCCTTATGACCCCCATTGCACAAATAGGCCATGCAGCAAGGGTCACACAAAGATCCCTTGTGATCACTCTCAAAAGAGAGTCTCTCGCTCGAGGGTTGTCACTGCTACCACCCTCAAGATCCTCTTCTCTCCCAAGAGTAAGAGATCTTGAGAAAACTCCCAAAACACATCAAATCATAAAACAAAAATTCCAAAAGATTTTCTACACAACTTTCAAGAACACAGATTTCTTACACCAACAAACTTCCAGACATAAAGAAGAAGAAGACATTAAAAAGAATAACTGAAACCAACCTTAATCTGCCAAAAGGTATTATGATATTTGAAGAAGAGTTGCCCAATCCACAAATCTATTTCCTTCTACCCTTAATCAATTTTTCTATTCCATAACATTATTTTCTCTTCAAATTTTCTTCTGTCTCCAAAAACAGAGAGTGGGTGATTACCCTCCAATTCCCAAAAATCTTGCTTAAGAAGCTCACTTTCTGAGTTCTCACAAGTTTTCAAAACTAAAAGGGAAAGAAAGCAAAAATGCAAAAAGACTCCCATTCCAAAAGGAAAAATCTTAATTAGATTTAAACTTCTAATCTTCAATTTTCGCTCAACTCAGAAAAGCCAATTTTTAAAGCGTTAAAAAGATCATTATAAAGTAGAAACTTGCCTAAAATTACCCCTAACCCCTAGGTATACCTTATGGGCTTTAGGAAACCATATTAAACTACCCCTAGGTGTTCATTTAACCCATTTTAAACCCCTCTGAAGTTTATTTTCGGGTCAAACATAAGTTGACCACCCCAAATATTATATTCCAAAGTATTTATGACAACACATTATTTTATTTAAGAAGAACTATAATTAAACACTTTCCCACCAAGAGACACAAATAAAACATTTAAATTTAAATCCACACGTGTCAAGTGACACAAATAAAACACTTTTACAAAAATAAAACATGGAATTGTCTCTTGTGGTTTTTACACAATAAATTTAAATAACACTTAACACTCATGCAGCATATACTGTTACGAATAAAATACAACACAAACAGGGTGTTGTCTCTCCAGATAGACAACCCCTGGCTTACGAACATACATAAGCCTAGGTTTTGATTCTCCGCAATTTTCCATGGTCACATGGTAAATTTCCTGCGCATCTCAATTTACACATTAGTACTTCCAAATATCCATATATAATATAATTCAATAATATAACAATACACATCATTACTTGCATACAATTTTCATCTGCATAGATTGAATACATCTTTTATCAAGCAAATTCACATAAGCAATTTCATCCCAATTCACATAAACTAAACATACATCATAGTTCTATATTCAGAGTAAAGTCCTGCAAATTCAATAACGACATCTATCATTGCAATATCATCATATCTAACAATCATGTAGTGTTCTATCTCATAAAGCATGTAAGTGAATCATCAAATCATAGCAATGTTATCCAAATCCTGAAATCATATAAGTTCTAAGTCTCAAAATGCATCAAAATAAAGTATCCATAATAGTCTAAAATATAAAATCCACTGAATGCCAGACTGAGTTGAGGTGAGGCCTCACATCCTCCCCCTCTAGGCATGAACTTCCTCCTGGAGTTCATCAAAGAGGTGAGGGTACTCTGATCTCATATGTGCTGCGTCCTCCCATGAAGTCGTAACCTCGTCATAACAATCCCACTGGACCCTAACCTGGTCCAGCTCTCGACCTCGAAGGGCCAATGTCCGTCGTGCCAAAATGCGAATGGGCTCCAAAGCTAGCTGCCCATCACTCCACCTGCAAGGCATCCCAATCTAGAAGGTGAGACTCATCATAAATATATTTTCTCAAAACTGAAACATGAAACACATCGTGGATGCGTGACAGGCTAGGTGGAAAAGCTAAACAGTAGGCAACTGGGCCTATCCTCTCTAGAATCTCAAAAGGTCCTACAAAGTGAGGTGCGAGCTTAGAACCCTTTCCATAACGGATTGGACTCTTATGCAGTCGCACTCTCAAGAAAACTCTATCTCCAACCAAGTAGCTACGATCTATCCTCTTTGCATCGGCATACTTCTTCTGTCTATCCTGAGCCTCTCTGAGATGTTGCCTAATCAAATCCACCTGCTGTTCCATATCCCGAACTAACTCAGGACCAATGGCAACCCTATCCTCTATGCGATCCCAACTCAAGGGCATCCTGCAAGGCCTGCCGTATAGAGCCTGGTAGGGTGGCATCCCCAAAGAAGTGTGATGCCCATTGTTATAGGTAAACTCCACTAAGGGAAGATACTCCTCCCACCGGGTCTGATGATCCATGACGTACATATGAAGCATATCCTCTAACACCTGATTGACCCTCTCTGTCTGACCATCTATCTCCGGGTGATAGGCTGTACTGAAATTGAGCTTAGTGCCCATAGCTGCCCGTAATGACTTCCAAAAGGTAGAAGTGAAAAGAGAATCTCTGTCAGAAATAATCTTGTGGGGTACGCCATGTAGTCTAACAATGTCTCGCAAGAACACCTGTGCTACTGCTGGAGCTGTGAATGTGGTACGAACTAGTGAAAAGTGAGCTACTTTGGTCAACTTGTCAACTGTCACCAAGATAGCATCATGGCAACGAGAAGACATAGGGAGACCAATGATGAAATCCATGGACATAGTATCCCACTTCCACTCTGGTATAGCATGAGACTGAAGCAACCCTCCTGGATGGCGGTGCTCCGCCTTTACCCTCTGACACTCGAGACATCGAGCTACTATCTCAGCAATGAGCTGCCACATTCCCGGCCAATGATATAACTGCCTCAAGTCAGCATGCAACTTCTTAACCCCGGGATGCGCTGCATAAGGAGCTCTATGAGCTTCCGTGACAATGAACTCTCGCAACCCTCCGGAGGAAGGTACATAAATGCGCCCTCTATGGCATAACAGTCCATCGGACTCCAAAGAATAATCCACATATTTCCCTTCTAGAGTAACCTGAGAACGTAATACCTGGCAAACCTCTGCATACCATCCATCCTCTGACAAGTGCCAAAGTATACGGTCTCTCAAGTCTGTGCCCATGGATATGGTGTAAACCTCATGATGTCTCCTACTCAAGGCATCTGCAACTACATTTTCCTTTCCTTTGATGTAGTGAACGTCAAAATCATATTCGCACAAGAACTCCATCCATCTCCTCTGACGTGCATTAAGGTTCGGCTGAGTGAAGATGTACTGAATACTCCGATGGTCTGAATGCAACTCAAAGTGATGTCCTAAAAGGAAGTGTCTCCACCTCACAAGTGCATGCACTACTGCTACGAGCTCAAGGTCGTGAGTGGGATAATTAAGTTCATGAGTCTTAAGTTTCCTAGACTCGAAAGCTATGGCCCTACCATCCTGCATAAGAATTGCCCCTAAACCCTCTAGGGAAGCATCTGTACAAACCATGAAGTCCGCTGAAGGATCTGGTACAACAAGGATAGGAGCGCTAGTAATTGCCTTCTTGAGTTCCTGAAAGGCCTTCTCGCACTTCTCTGTCCACTCAAATTTCTTCCCTTTACGCTGAAGAGAAGTAATAGGGTGTGCGACTCTGGAGAAACCCTCGACAAAACGTCAGTAATACCCTGCTAAACCCATGAAACTCTTGACCTCTATCACACTGGTAGGCGCTGGCCAATCCATAATAGCCCTAATCTTTGATGGGTCGACTGAGATCCCATCACCGGAAATAACGTGTCCAAGGTACTTGACCTCAGATCGAAGGAAAGCACACTTCGATAGGCTGCCAAACAACTGGTTACCCCGCAAACACTGCAATACCTATTTCAGGTGCTCCTCATGCTCCTTCTCATTCTGAGAATATATCAGTATATCATTGAGGAACACAATAACAAAACAATCCAGAAAGGTATGGAACACCCCATTCATAAGGCTCATAAAAACTGTTGGGGCATTCGTAAGTCCGAAGGGGACTACAGTAAACTCTTAGTGACCATATCTAGTGCGAAATGCAGTCTTGTGGATATCACTTTCCACTATTCTCAACTGATGGTATCCTGACTTCAGATCTATTTTGGAAAAGACTTTGGCACCCTGAAGCTGGTCAAATAAATCATCAATTCTGGGCAAAGGATATCGGTTCTTGATGGTTACTTTATTTAGCTGCCGATAATCCATACACAATCGGAGAGATCCATCCTTCTTCTTAACGAAGATGACTGGTGCACCCCATAGGGATATGCTAGGACGGATATGACCCTTCTCAAGAAGTTCCTCAAGCTGAATTTTAAGTTCATTAAGCTCATTTGTGGTCATTCTATAAGGTGCTCTAGAAACTGGCTCGGCTCCTGGTACTAGGTCTATATGAAAGTCAATCTCTCTGCGGGGAGGAATTCCTGGTAACTCTGAAGGAAATACGTCTGAATATCCCTTAAGGATAGGATGGTCATCCAGCGATGTTTCTTTTTCCTCCTCTTCCCCTCTGTCACTGATCGTGATAGCAAAAAGCTGACATCCCTTCCGCATGCTCCACTTAAGCTGCATTGCGGAGATCATACGAAGAGACACGGGCCTCTGAATCCCGGTGATAACTATGGGTGAACCATGATCATCCTCACACTCGATCCTTTTCAGGCGGCAATCCATCTTGGCTCTGTGGGCATAAAGCCAATCCATGCCAAGTACGATTCCGTAAGATCCAAGTGGAGTCACTCTAAGGTCTACTAAAGTGGTGGTCTTGCCAATCTGCAGCTGACATGCCTTAACCTCTGATTCCACTGACACTCTAGCCCCTGAAGCTAATTCCACTTCCCAACTGACACCCTGCCTAGTTGCCACTAGCCCGCAATGCTCCACAACTAATGGAGATATAAAGGAGTCAGTAGCTCCTGAATCAAACAAAATAGATACATTGTTACCTTTGATTATACCTAAAGATTCGATAACCATGGCCTGATGATCAGCCTGGCGGTTGTCAACCACTGCGAATACTCTATGGGACCTGCCCATATCACCAACTGTCGGCTCTGAAGCGACCATCCGCTAACTCCCTGCTACCTGTCCCTGAGGGAAATCCCTCGCCAAATGCCCCATGGCTCCACATGTAAAGCAAGCACCCTGTGCCTGGAACTAGGCACCCTGAGGCCTAGAGAATGCCTGACCTCCTGTCCTACTGGATCCACTGTACCCACCCCTGGAGGACTGCTGAGTCCCTGTCGGCTATGTGTACTACCCCTGTGCTCTCTAATCACGTTTCTGTCCCTAAGTCTGCCACTGTTTGGGCTTAGAGACCTACTGATACTGTGGAGGCTTCTGCCTCTGGTTCTGTGGTGTCTATTGTGGAGGAGGGGGTTTGGAGAACCCCTGAGAATTTCGGTTGTTCCCTTTCCAATGTGGTTTCTAGAATCCATAAGTCTGAGGTGTGGGATTTTGGTTTTGAAACCGATCCCTATTGTCCTGTGGTCTAACCTGAATTTCCTCGACAATCAGTGCCTTCTCTACAGCAACCCAAAGGCTCTCTGGAGCGGACATCCTAACAGGCCCGGCTATACTAGCATTTAATCCCCTGATGAAGCGGTTTACAAGAAGTTTCTCATCCTTTAGATAATCTACATAAGGCAACAACTCAAAGAATTTACTCTCATACTGGGTTACTGACAAGCCTTTTTGTTGGAGATCATGAAATTCATCTATACGACGCTGCCTGAAGTGTTCTGATAGGTACCTCTCACGGAACCTCTCTGTGAATATCTCCCAAGTGAGTGTATCAGGAACTAATCCGCATTTGTACTCTTCCTGTCTCCACCAAGTGGAGGCTGTCCCTCTCAGAAGATGAACTGCAACATGTGCTTTCAAGTTGCTCTCATAAGAACGCAACGCAAAACACCTCTCAAGACTCAAAAGCCATGTCTCGGCCTCTACTCCATCTGTAGAACCTCCGAAGGATGGGGGTTGAAGGTGCATGACCTCCCTGATGAGATCCCCTGGATCTCGACGACCTCTCTCAAAATAAACTGGTTCCATTGCTGGAGGTGGTCCTGGCATATGCACTGACTCTGGCTCATTTCCACCCCGACTCTCTATAGAAATCGGAGTTGGGCTCCTGCTTCGTTCTCTATCAACAGATCTATGACTCCCAGAGTCATGACTCCTAACCTGAGGGTTCTCTGCTGGGATCCTTTCCTAAACAATGCCAATAAGATTCTGAATGGCTGCTAAGAGGTCTCGGTTAGGTTCATTTGGCTGTTCGGGAGGTGCTTTTGGGTTCTCCTCTAGAACCGATGCCTCCCTCTCTCCCTCATCGCGTGCTATGCGCACACGTCTAGGACCCCGTCCGTGCTTGCGAGCTTGTTGCGTCGTCGAAGGCATCCTAAGAGGAAAATAAGGCAAAACAATTAATTTATTTCTTTTAGAATTAAATTCAATTAAATTCAAAAATCAATTTAACAAAATAATTTTAAATATTCTAAGGCGAAACGTAAGTGAGTAAGGTTCCTAGTGTGGAAACCTTGCTCTGATACCAAAATTGTCATGCCCAAAATTTAGGGCAAAAATGGAACAAATTTTTTTTTAAAAACATACTAATTTAATTAACAAGTTTGTTCACACGACAAGCGTTATTGAAATTTCCATTATTAAATTCAAGCTAGTTCTGAGATGAACCAAGCTTCGATAGATTGTTAAATGTTATTTGCGGAAAATTAACTGGTTTAAATTTTATCTCCTCAAGATACGTAGCCATTAGGCTTATTAAATCAATCACGCTAAAGGAATAGGAGAGGAAAAATTAATTTAATCTCTAATAAGACATATAGTCTAAACATCCAATTTAAATTTTAAATACTCTAATTAAATTACACGGAACATTATTAAATACATTTAAAATTATAAAAGCTAGGCTTCCTCTGATAATCTATTTATTTCGCTTTACTTGCTTCAAATTATAACCAAAATTATAATAATATATATATATATATATATATATTTATATATACATATATATATATTTACAATTAAATACTTAATCCAAAATTATGACTAGAATTTATATATATACATATAAATATATATATATATCCATATATATATATATAGTTACATATGTATATATATTACATATTTTTTTAACTATTTTAATTCTAATTCAAAAACATAATATCTTTCTAAATATTAATCCATATTTCCCCAACCCTAATTAGGGTTCTATTTTCCCATATATGTATTTTCAAATCTAATTATCATATTTTTTTAAAAAATACATCTGCCCTAGCTCCACCCGGGCTAGGGTTTAACCCTTATTTTTTAAAAGAGAAATTTTCATGTTGGGCCGAAGCCCCCAAGGGCGGCCATGTTTTTTTTTGTTTATTGCAGGTTTTGGATGTTGGAGGCGGGGAGAGCCGTGGCGCCACTGTGTGGGCGCACAGTGGGCGCCGCGGCACCACTGTGTGTCCACACAGTGGGCGCCGCTAGCGGCTCCCCACTGTGTGGCCACACAGTGGCGGCCGCGGCCGTCCACTGTGTGTCCACACAGTGGGAGCCGAAGTGGCTCCACTGTGTGTGCACACAGTGGGCGCCACGCGGCCCTCACTGTGCGTACACACAGTGGGGTCCGCGTGGACCCAAAATCATTTCCCCATTTTTATTTTTTTTTAAATTTTAATTTATATTTTTTTTAAAATATATTATATATAAATATATAAATATATATTTATATATATATGTATATATATTTATATATATATATATATATATATTTATATTTATATAAAATTTATAATCATAGTTTAAAAGGGTGAAAATATTTCAATAAATATATATATATATATTCTTTTTAAAAGGAGATTTACATGCAAAGATTTTAAACTAATATAATAAAGGGAAAAAGCATTAAGTTTATATATATATATATATATATATATATATATATATATATATATATATATATATATATATATATATATATATATATATATATATATATGTTAAGCTTTTAAATCAATGCTAACTAAAATACAATATACTTTTCTGGAATAAAAAGAATTTCATTGATTTTTTTCCTCTAATACAATATTTACATAAAACATCTTTTTTCTTTAAACTACTTAAGATCTTTCAGCATAAATAAACTTCTTTTTTGCCACAAGTAAAATATAGATAAAATTTAAATGAAATCTATTCTTTTTCTCCATAATACAAAGAAGCTTTTGCATGCAACTCAAAATAACTTTTCTTTTACTAAAAACCAGAAGTAGAAATAAAACAAGCTTTTCTTTTTCTTTCTTTAACAGCTCTAAGATATACTACCAATTTACAGGATGTTTCTTGAATAGCCACAACAGTAAAACTTCAAGTCTATTTTCAATAATTACAACTTGCTTCTCTTTTCTTTGAATGAGGCATACTTTTATAACAAATTTAAACAATTATCTGCAACTGGATTTAAGTATCTTCAAATAATAATCTTTTGTATCTTTCTCATGGATCTTATTCTCTTTCTCCTGACTTTCCTACATAATAGATAAACACAATATGACCACGGAGTGCTCACCTCCCAACCTAGGCTAACTGGTAGCCACCCCCGAGCTCGGAGAACCAATTCCTAGATGGGTAACAAACAGGAAACACATAGAAAGCAATGCATACAGATATTCCAGACACATTCCCAACTTGGCTTTCACAGCACCACACTTTGGTGATGAACATTTTCAATGGGTGGTAGTGGACCAAATCCCTGACGAGAACTGCAAGTATGAAATAAACAAGAAGCCACCTCATGGCACAATAATAATATCAAGAATCTCAACCCCTTATTCCTTATGCCCCCCAAAGGCATTCTAGCCTTATATCCCTCCTTATGACCCCCATTGCACAAACAGGCCATGCAACAAGGGTCACACAAAGATCCCTTGTGATCGCTCTCAAAAGAGAGTCTCTCACTCGAGGGTTGTCACTACTAGCACCCTCAAGATCCTCTTCTCTCCCAAGAGTAAGAGATCTTGAGAAAACTCCCAAAACACATCAAATCATAAAACAAAAATTCCAAAAGATTTTCTACACAACATTCAAGAACACAGATTTCTTACACCAACAAACTTCCAGACATAAAGAAGAAGAAGACATTAAAAAGAATAACTGAAACCAACCTTAATCTGCCAAAAGGTATTATGATATTTGAAGAAGAGCTGCCCAATCCACAAATCTATTTCCTTCTACCCTTAATCAATTTTTCTATTCCATAACATTATTTTCTCTTCAAATTTTCTTCTGTCTCCAAAAATGGAGAGTGGGTGATTACCCTCCAATTCCCAAAAATCTTGCTTAAGAAGCTCACTTTTTGAGTTCTCACAAGTTTCCAAAACTAAAAGGGAAAGAAAGCAAAAATGCAAAAAGACTCCCATTCCAAAAGGAAAAATCTTAATTAGATTTAAACTTCTAATCTTCAATTTTCGCTCAACTCAGAAAAGCCAATTTTTAAAGCGTTAAAAAGATCATTATAAAGTAGAAACTTGCCTAAAATTACCCCTAACCCCTAGGTATACCTTATGGGCTTTAGGAAACTATATTAAACTACCCCTAGGTGTTCATTTAACCCATTTTAAACCCCTCTGAAGTTTATTTTCGGGTCAAACATAAGTTGACCACCCCAAATATTATATTCCAAAGTATTTATGACAACACATTATTTTATTTAAGAAGAACTATAATTAAACACTTTCCCACCAAGAGACACAAATAAAACATTTAAATTTAAATCCACACATGTGTCAAGTGACACAAATAAAACACTTTTACAAAAATAAAACATGGAATTGTCTCTTGTGGTTTTTACACAATAAATTTAAATAACACTTAACACTCATGCAACATATACTGTTACGAATAAAATACAACACAAACGGGGTGTTGTCTCTCCAAATAGACAACCCCTGGCTTACGAACATACATAAGCCTAGGTTTTGATTCTGCATAATTTTCCATGGTCACATGGTAAATTTCCTGCGCATCTCAATTTACACATTAGTACTTCCAAATATCCATATATAATATAATTCAATAATATAACAATACACATCATTACTTGCATACAATTTTCATCTGCATAGATTGAATACATCTTTTATCAAGCAAATTCCCATAAGCAATTTCATCCCAATTCACATAAACTAAACATACATCATAGTTCTATATTCAGAGTAAAGTCCTGCAAATTCAATAGCGACATCTATCATTGCAATATCATCCTATCTAACAATTATGTAGTGTTCTATCTCATAAAGCATGTAAGTGAATCATCAAATCATAGCAATGTTATCCAAATCCTAAAATCATATAAGTTCTAAGTCTCAAAATGCATCAAAATAAAGTATCCATAATAGTCTAAAATATAAAATCCACTGAATGTCAGACTGAGTCGAGGTGAGGCCTCACAGGCTTGTACCCCTCCCTTGGGGTTGGGTATGATTTCATGTTGTTTTCATGCCTTTGCATAAGCCTCATTATGTCACTTGCATTCATACTTTAGATCACTTGGCATCTTGATTTGGAGCATTTACATTGTCATTTACAAGCAATTAGGGTTTACTTTCTAGGTTGCTCTAGTTTGCTTACTTGCATTTTAGATCTTGCACACACACAAGGTCTGCACACACACTACTTTTACAATACAACTTGGCTATTCGTGGAGGTGGAAATCACTGAAGTGTGGGTTTGACTAAGGCAAAACCCTATATAGCCGCCCAAACACCTTTTCAGAGATAAGTGCAGATTTCGGGATTCAGACGATGCCGCAAGTTGCAGATCCGAAAGAAGCAGATAGAGACTGAACCATACATTAAGTTTCAGAGTAGAAGACCAGGATAGGGGCGTGGGGTGCCCTGGTCCTACCAGGATAGGGGCGCTAGGCGCCCTGGTCCCTAGGACAGGGGCGCTGGGTGCCCTGGTCCTCCTGACAGACAGCAATTTTTAGCATTTCCGACAGTTTTCTAGGTTGCAAAGTGGCAGTTTCAGGTGCAGTTTCAGGAACAGAATTAGGACAGTGGCACCCGCGCCCCCGTCCCGAATATTTTCACTCAGATTTTGACTCCGGGTACACATCTGCATTCTTGTCTTGTCCTTATGTTTGCAGCTTTCCGTTGTTTAAGTTCAATTCTGCAATCTTGTTATTAGTTCATACTTGCATTTTGGGGTTAAGAATTGAACTTGCATAATCTTACCTTTCAATTACAACAAAGGAATAGAAACCCTAATAGGTAGCCCGTGGCTCTCTCTTTTACCAAAAAGAAGTAGCCAATTGTGTGATACCTCTAGGCTGTTTCGTATTCCGTAATGTGTGTCAAAAGGTAGGATTAGGACATGTTAGCCTAGTCTCTCTTTTTCCCCTACACATTTTGGTGAACCCGACGTGAAACAAATTATTTCTTTCTCTCACATTGCATTTGTTAGATCTAGATCTAGATTTAGTGTGTTTCATTTTCAAAAAAAAAAGAGAAGAGAAAAAAACAAAAAAAAAAAAAAGAGATTGTGTTTCTTTGTTCTTTGCATTGTGTGTCTAAGTTTTATGCAACTTTTATTTCAAAATGTCAGATTTTTATTTGCAAGATGTTCATATTTATGATGATGTATGCAATTATGCTGATTATGAGTATAGCCAAGATGAATTAGATGAAGCTTTAGATGATTTTTTGAATCCTAAAGAGGCCAAACCTTCATTTTACCAAAAACTCATAAACCTTGTTACTATGTCATTTCGTTGTGATGAGAAAGATAAGTTGAAAGATTCCTCTCAAGGGTACATTCCTATCAACTCTTCCACTGAATCTAGTAACATGGTTGTTTTCAATAATCCCCTCTATGAGATGTCTCCTTTTGAATCAAAAGATAAACCTTTTAATAGATATGATCATGCTTTGTTGGATGATGCTCTTGATGACTTTGTGGCTTTATCAAAATCTCTAAACAAGAGCAAAACTTCTAAACATGATAAACCTGAATGAGCATAATAAGCCTCTCTTTGAAGTCCAAGGTGCTTGTCCTTCTACCACCTTTCAAGTTCCTAAATCACCTCTCCTTACTATCCAAGGGGGGTATGATTCCTTTCTTACTCCAAATAAACCTATCATCACTGTGCAAGGAAGAAAACCTATAAGTCCTTATAATTATGCCAAGCAATTAACTAGAGAGAGTTATCATGCGGTTGCCCATACTTATCCTACTAGAAATAATAGGTAGCCTAATCCTCCTCTGGTTACTCTAGTTTCTCTTCCTAATCCTCAACCAATTCTTCCACAAGCTCCACGTATTTCACAAGTTCTTAGTAAGGAATATGATCTCATAGAACAACTTAAAGCTACCCCTACTAAGATATCCCTTTGGGATTTGATTCAAACTTCTTCTGCTCATCACGGAATGTTACAAGATGCTTTGAAAGATTTGAATGTTCCTCCACCAAATACATCTAGTAATATAGTGTCTTTGGTTAACTCTGTGATGAATCCTAAAGCTCATATTGTGTTTACTCAAGATGAGTTGCCCACTAGTGAAATTCAACATCAATATGATCCCTTGATGATTGTGGTTAACATAAATGATACTACTATAAGATGAACACTAGTAGATAATGGCTCTGGTCTTAATGTGTGTAGCATTAATCTTTTGCATAAGATGAATGTGGATACATCCCTAATTGAGCTTGACTCTCGTCCTATTCGAGGCTTTGATAATGTGGCTAAAACTTCATTAGGTACTATCACCTTACCCGTCACAGTGGGGCCTGTTACTTTGCCTACTCCTATCCATGTTATGTCGGGAAATCTAACATACAACTTGCTATTAGGGAGACCTTGGATTCATAGTATGCAAGCGGTCCCCTCTACATTGCATAGACAAGTTAAATTTATTTATAATAATAAGACATATACCTTGATAGGTGATACTAATTTCCAAGCTTGTTTACAAACGTCTTCTTCCAAAGGGGGTTCTTCTAAGCCTTCCTCGTCTAGCGATGACTCTTTAAACAAGATACCTATCGATGAATCCTCACTCTTTGATGATCAAAATTCTTTGGATAAGTCTGGAGCTCCTGAAGAAGATTCTTCTGGACTTGAATCTACACATAAGAAGGATTTTGATCCTGAGAAGGTTCTCGCAGAAGACGATTGGGGATCTCTTGATTTTAATCCCACCTTTGTAGCTGAATATAAGGTTCCTTCTAGAGAGCTTAAAGCTGAAAAGAAGGAAGAAGCTAAAAATCAATCAACATTACCTGAGCCTATGAGCAATAACTTCGTGGCCGCTTCTCAAACTTCTTCTCCTCACACTTCCAATTCTGAAGGGTTTGATTCTTTGTCTTATGAAAAACCACCTTCTCTTTCTGAAATGGTTGATCGTTATGGTCGTGGTTTTCGTATTCTAGCTAAGCATGGGTATAATGGAAATGGCTATGGCACTCACGAACAAGGAATAAAGGTTCCTCTAGAGAATAATCTTTATGATTATGCCTTTGGACTTGGTTATAATCCCTGCAAGCGCACTAAAGCTTCTAGAAGACCATGTATTAGTATTAATGTTGTTTCTACATCTCTACCAATGAGACACCCTGAGTATATTGATCCTTCGTATGCCTATGCTTTGGATGTTTTTCCTACCGATGATGCTTTAGCTGAGTTTTTAGGAGCATATGATACTCTTCCTCGTTATCATCACAATAGGGGATTCCCTTATTGTTTGAACACTGAAGCCTATTTTGGAAAAGAGACTGATAACGATGAGATTGTGAAAGAATTTCCTCAGTTAAAGGATACTCCTCAACAAAGTAATCTTCTTATAAGCGACACCATTGATGTTAAGATGGATTCTAGCAATGAAGAAAAAGTTATTAAAATTGGAAAATGTCTGGACGAAGAGGAACAAAAACAATATGAAGATTTATTGCGTGAATTCCCTAAGATCTTTGCTTGGACATATTTTGACATGCCTGGTATAGATCCTAAGATTGTCACTCATAA